>NW_009647731.1:6817000-6835016 GCF_000708025.1 Charadrius vociferus | reverse complement strand
AGGTGAAACACTGGAGTGTGGGTCCTTGTTCGACTGGGAAGATTCCTCAGCACTAAGCAGGGAAGGAGGAGTGTGACAGCCACATCTCCATGAACAGTTCTGGGCCAAGAGTCCCGCATCTCTGTCTCCCTGCTTCTGGACTGAGCTGCTCACAACACCCTTATATTTTCAAGCAATTAATTATATACTTGTAAATTGGTAAAAAGCCCAAAATTGGTGAAATGATTTGTAGTCATAGGATCTGTATTGGAATGGAGAAATATTTTAAATGATCTTGGATCATTTCCTAGATTAGAGCCAGTGTCAGCCATCCTTGAGGATTGAAAGTCTAACTTTCTTTAACTCATCCATGAGTCCTATGAGTTGGCTGATATCCAAAAATGTAAGGATTTAAGTCTCTGCCAACAAATAAAAATTGTTTACAGCTTTGTGGATTAGAAAGACTTAAGCAGCCCAGCGGAATTCTGGGGACATTTAAGTTGTTTGTAGTTAGTTATTCTTCTGCCGAGATGAATGGAAGGGGTCACAAAAATTTGGGTAAGTAATCATTTATGCACATTTTGAGTCTAGTAGATATGTGATCACTAATCAGAATTCAACACTGTGTTACATTAGTGCCACGTCCAGTGAGTGCACTCTAAAGCAGCTGAACAAGAAGTAACTTGTGCACAAGACAGCACCAAAAAATGTTTCATTGGCAGTACAGAAACGTGCTGGACAGTTAGTCTGGCCAGACATCTTCCTTCTCAGAACTTCAAATGTAGCACGTCAACCTGCAACCTTTCTGCAAAACTCTCCTGAAATCCAGTGTCTGTTTGAACTTCCATATGTAAGCAGAGGTGACTAGCTAAAGCCTGGGTGTGCTGGAGCTGGTTTTCTTCTCTGGTCTATCACTGCTTGTTGGGTGACTTCAGACAAATCAATTTTCTGTCTCTTGCTTATTCAGCAACTGAAATAGTTCTCCTTGATTTCCTTTGTAAACTTCCCAGACTTAACAAATTGCACTGAGCACCCGAGTTCATGAGGACCTGGATATGTGTATTGCCACAGCACTATTATTTTCCTGCAATGGCTCTTACACAGTGGCATGAAATCCCTAAGGCACTCCTACCTCCTGTTGTGTCTCTTTGGCTTTGACTGACCATTGCCTTTTCTCCTTTTTTTTTTTTCTCCCCCTCTCCCCCCCTTTATTTTTTTTTAAAGCGTCACTTAGCACCTGAAGTTTTTCAAGAAATATTTGGCATGACGATACAGGAGTTTGACAAGTTACCTCTCTGGAGACGCAACGACATGAAGAAAAAAGCAAAACTCTTTTAATCTCCCTTTAAACAAACCAACATAAAATGATGCATAGGATATTGTATCATACAGTCCAAACCATTTGGAAGCAACTACTTATCCACCAAAAAGGGAAGATCGCATAGTGACACCTCTGTACACAGCAATTGAACAAGATGAACATTTGCTTTCCTGGAACACAGGGAGAAAATATCTGGGCTCAGAAACAACAATGATATTTTTCAGAGGTGTTGACCTGCTACATGATATTATACAAGATAGGAAACTGCTCTATACTTCTCCCTCAATGATATTCCCTTTACTTCTCTCCAGAATATGATGGACTATTTGCTAGAGCCAGGAAGTGCCCTTAGGATGCCTCGTAGACTAAAGTAGTTGTAACCACTCCAAGAACTGGAAAATAATATATATATATATATAAAAATATATATATATGTATGCGTGTCTGTGTGTGTGCACACATGTATTTATATCTATCCATCTATCTGTGTGTGTGTGTATGTATGTGTATACATGTGTATATATATGGAGAGGAAGATAGATGCTCTGCAGTGAAGGAGAAGCCCTTTGTAACATATCCACGTGGTCACATTAAGTCTTTCACAAAACTGTTTCTTAATTGGCACTCTTTTGAAATGGCATCTTCTTCATGTGATACAACCTGCAAAGGTGGGCACTCTACTCGCTTTCAGTACATACCGGTTGAATTTCTGGAAAATGGACTCCTTGTACTTGTATATATTTGCTAGGATATAGGAAGTGAATTGCTGTGTCTGTTGTCAGTCTTCCCTCTTCCACACTTTCTGCTTGAATTAATAAGGCTGGAGCTTAACCAGTCGTTTGAATAATTTAAGATCACTTAAGTAATGGGAATGGTGGAGAAGAGTCAGTTTTCTTGTAATTTAGCCCAGGAGATGGGTGGATGGGGGTGGGAGTGACAGAGTGAGAAAATGCTTTTTTAAGTGTGCCCTGGTTCGCACCCAGAGATTTCGGGACAGACTCCCTGCTAGTAATTACTAGTACAGCTCATCAGACTGCAGTGGAGTTGTAGGATTTTACATCAGCAGGGAAGATGGTTCTCTGCAAGCTAACACACAAATTCATCCCTCTGTGGGAGGAATGTTTATGAATTAAAAGGTACCATCAAGGTGCCATGCTCTGCCAATAGAGGCTTTTTGATTAAATCGCAGTTGCTGTTGTCAATATGGCACAGTGCATGGGGCCAAGCACTCTTTTTAGTTAATGTAGTTTTTCACTTGTGCTTGGAAAAGAGGGCACAGATTATTTTTTTTTCCCCTCTCTTGAAGCGTCAAAGCTCCAGCCTTGGTTATTTTTATTTCCCTTTGTGCCTGACTTGGTTTTTGAAGACAGAGTAATCATGCAAGACAGTTTCTGAGCTGCATTGAACTCCTTATTGCTTTCAGTCTTCTTCCAATATGCTGCAGCTTAAAAAACTGCCTGTATATACCTTAACTGCTTCTGGGCAAGTCCTATACAGAGGAGGACATGAGCACCAAAGTAATTGAATGAATGCATTGTGGCTGCAAGGTCAGCTTTTTCTCACTTGGTGCTTAACTGCCAATGCATACTGCACTAACGAGCCCGCCTCCTGATACGGGAGAGGGTCATTTAGGTTCTGTGTCTGTCAAAGAATATCAAGGTTTCATTTTTAATGCAGAAACTTTTGGCACTGGAGACATCAGAACCTTTGTATTTTCTGTTATATGAGACATTGGTGTTAAAATCTGGAAGTCGGGAACAGGAAACAGTCCCATGTAGTTGTGAGATTCAGTATCACTGTGTTGAGTTCTCTATATCACCAAATGGCATTTCACCATGAAATCTGTAGGACAGCCCAAATCCTGCCTCTTCTTTGCTGGTTTAGGAAGTCCTGTTGCAACAGATCACTGTGGTTCCTTTGATAGAGTCCGAGTTGAAGATTCAGTGTATGAGAGACAGATACAAGGGGTCAGCACCTGCTCCATGTCCCTAGGGCCAAGGGAGTGGTGAGTCTATGGGACAAGCTGGAGAATATGCTGCCGTGCAGATCTGGCACCACAGTCCCCACTGAACAGAAGTCCTTAGTGAACACTGTGACACACACGGTTGTGAGTAAGCTCTCTGGACTTTACTGAGATTGCAGCAAGGATCAGTTCAACATGTTTAACTTCATTTTTCAGAACAAGCACCTGAACGGGTTTTAGAGGAACACTGAGAAGTAAATGGGAATGTTAGGGGCGCTGGCAGTTTGAGATGCATTTTTGAGTGACTGCTGAAGCCAAATCCATATGACAAAAGAACAGCAGGGTTTTGTAGTCACAGGCTTTCTGAATGCTGGAATCTCAGAACTTCAGTGTTTGTCACCTAGGAAGTGCGGCTTAATTTTGAGAGGAACATTTGAGTTTTAATGCATTTAAAGTATTAAAATGCTCAAAATGTTGTCAGCCCACATCCTATAGACAATACTGTGCTGCTGCCTCTCAAACATAGTAGGCAGTGCTGATCTTTTAGCCCAAGTCACCTTGACAATAAACCTTTTTGAGCTGAAGACTTGCTCTCTCAAGGATGTGAGCTGCCAGTCCGCATTTTTCTATCCCATGTCTAGATTACTACTGAACTTCTCACGGCATATATGAATACACTACCCAGTCATTTCAGAAATGACTAAGCCAGGTTGTTTTCTCTCCTCTCCCTCCTCTCAAAAAAAAATTTTTTTTTTTTTTTCATTAAAAAAACCCCAAAACTCAGCCTCCTAGCCTGTGAAGAATGACATGGTAATTTGTATCTGCCTCATCAACTGAGAATTTAAAGGTGCCATTGCAGCTTGGGAAGGAATGAAAAGAAGCCGGCTTAGATGCTGCAGAAACCATTAATCTCTAACTGGATTATTGGGCCACTGATGGTTCACATCTGACTGGTGTGGAGCATAGTCAGTCAGTTCACGGTCCTCTGCACCAGACTTAATACTGTTTTATTTCTGATTGAGAACATGAAGGGTTTTCTGAGCTTCAATTTCATGCCTATAGTTAATTCCCCTTAACTATCTCAACCATGTACATGTAGACACACCCCAAGAGATCACCTGTCCATAAAAACCACCCTGCAGCCAGAGCCGTGGAGGGGGGGTGTTTTCCGCAGTGGGCTGTTAGCGATTGTCACTGCAACATTTTCTGTTCTTTCGTGTGGTCTTCCCACCAAATAAAAACAGAAATGTAGCCCCAGGGAGAATTTTCTTTGTAAGCAATGAATACTTTTCCTAGTATCAATCGAGTAGCATTTTCTTGGGCAGTTCTTTGTAATTCCCCTCTTCAATATTCCCTTGAGACATGTCAGGTGTTGGATTAGATGTTCTTTAAAGGTCTCTTCCAACCCAAACCATTCTGTGACTCTATGAATATGCCTTAAGTACATGCTTACATTCTTCTGTCTCCCACAAAAGGTTCAAGCTTCTGATAAAGTCCCATCAATCTCAGTGCTGTCAACAGAATGTCATTGCCAAGAGGACTGAAAATTGATTGCTTTTTGCTTTTTTTTTCCCCTTTTCTGCTTTAGGAGTGATGTAAGAGCAAAGACTTGTCAAAACATTGCTAAATAACTGCACATGTGTGCAGAATGGGATTCTGTACACGTGCAGGTTCTCAAACACAGGTGCACATGTAGCGCGCACGCTTCCCATTTGGAGTTGAGATACTATGTGAGTAGCTAACCTGGAATTTCCAAGTAGTGCATAGTGTTGAATAGATAGATAGCAGTCATTAAGTTATGAAGGTTGTCACTTGCATATGTGCTTATATCTGCAGGGCCTGTGGGTATCTGTGCTGTATTGAGTGTGCAAAAGGCAGGGTCAGTTTCCCACGTCGTGGAAGTGCCAGGTTGGCCACAAGGGGTATCATTTAAAAGGCCTCCTCAGGCGTATGTGAACATTTGCAGCACCCATCCCTGGCAGTGCTTAGATGAAAGGGTAGTACCCTGGGCAGTAGTCTTCATTCTAACAGGGAATCCAGAGATCTGACTTACTGGGTTTTGCCCCCTCTCCAGATACTGGTCTGATAATTTCCATACGAATAACTACAGAAGTGTTCTGCGTTACAGTGGGAACAGCTGGCCATACCCTCTATACCCGTGCCTTAACGTAGTGTAAGCTCCAGCCTACTGCGAGTCAGAAGTTAGAATAAATACGTTGAAATAAATAAATTTATCATCTCTGAAGACAGTAGAATTAAGCCAACTTGAAGAGCAGATTTGGAAATTACTGAACTGTCCACTGTTTCTCAATGAAGCAATGTGATCTATTGTGGCCTCAGTTCAGGAAGCTGAATGTAGCATCTCACCTCTGCCAATGTCCTATCCCAAACCTGCTAAACTTTCTGTACCACTGGAAGAGTAAGCTCTTGGGAAGTTTGCTCACAGTATTTCTTTTATTTTTTTCTTTAATTGTTTGTTATCATCTCATGCTGGTATCATTTAAGACAGGTTTTACTGGCATCCCAGAAACACTTGTTTTCAGTTTCATTAGTAGCCTTTCATTAAGTATGGTTTGTGATGCGTTGTGGACATAGCTGCAGTGTGCTGTGAAAGGTTAGACTAGGAGAACAGTGCGTTTCTTAATAGCTCTATGTGGGACAAGCTAGCTCTGTGGCTCCAGTAGTGCTTTTACTTCTGTCAAAACAGGTGTCATCTCTCCTTACAAAGTCCTATATATAGTCCTAAGTCTGTGGGCACAGCACTGAAGTGCTCACTGCCCTTTCCCTATTGCAATTTGGAAATCCTTTCTCAGCCATGCAGTTCAGACGTCCTGCTGTTCAGGGGAGGTGACTAGGAGTCTCTTTCGTAAAAGTTTGTTACGCTGAAATCAGACACATTTATAAGTGAAAACCCTTCCTTGCAAGCCATACTCCTCCTGGTGTATTTATGCCATGTCAGGTAACATCGATGCATGGAGAAGGGTTAAGTTCTGGGGAATGAGGAGGGCTGGCATAAACTTGATTTCTCCAGGGTTTGCCAGGGTGGTGTTTAGCAGACTTAGAAGAAAGCGCAGGCATAAGCCTGTAGTACTTACTTCAAACTGGAGAAGTCAAGTTTGGAGCCCAAAGCTTATGAGCATCTACGCTGAAATCAATGGTATGAAGCTGTTACAAGTGACAGAAAAATTAACCCCCAAAACGGTAAAAATATGAACATCCTCTAAACTCATCTTGGAATGATTTATCTTGGCTCATCCTGACTTAGGAGGAGATCTTGGCGTATTTGGGCCATAGCCTCGTAGAATAGACTAAATGGAAACCGGCCTTTCTCCCGCTCCATGATTCATTGCTTTTCTTCAGAATGTATTTGTGGAGGAGGATGTCCACATCCTGGTAGTTACCTATGGCAGTAAAAAATACCAGGCAATGATAATGATGATGCAATAAAACATGTGCAGGAAACAAGAAAATCAACTAATCTGCCCTGAAATGCCAGTCATCTTTCCATGTCAAGAGAGACACTTAGGGTTGACTCCACAGCCCCCATCCCCATTCAGGTAGCCCCAGGTCATGGTCCAGTTTGTGCCCTGTCAAACTTTTTGGCCCTGTCAACACACCTGCTAGAGTCCAGCACAGTCTTCAGGGTAGACGCATAGCAAGGGCTGGTTTTGACAATATGTGGGATGTTTTTACCCCATTGCTGCGTAATGAAGAGCTAAAGAGAGCTACTGAGCACTGTGATCGTAGTACAATGCACCTTTCTCTTTCAATGTATCTTATTGCTGTGGGCTGCAGGACTGCTCTGGCTGGTGAGTTTTACCTTGTGATTCCTCCCACACACCTTTTTTGTGCTTAGTAAAATGAGAAACAAAGAAAAAAGATCTATCACAATGCAAAGATACAGAGGTTTTTAGTCAGACAACTCTGCTGGCAGGAGCTATGTGATGCCCGCATTTGGCAGGGAGAGAATAAGTATTATTAATTTTAATGTAGGCATCAGTGCAGGAAGTGGAAATATAATTGGCCATTAATGTTGTTTTCCTGTATGCAAAATAAATTATTTGTTGCCCAAAGGGCTTCTAACAGGGAAATAGATTTCTGCTAATGATTTGCTAAACAATGCTCGTCCATGTGAAGAGATAATCCTTCCACGTGCATTGTGATCTTTCTTTTGAGGTAAAAAGACGTGACTGAAGGCAAACAGTAACCTGTTTTGTCAGGATCACCACAGTTAATACAAGCATGGCTACCAGGACTTGCAGAGCTGAGGCCCACAGGACCTTGCTCCTCGGCATTAGGAAATGAAGTATTTCAGGCAGCAGAAGCAGCTATGGGAATTCCAGCGGTGCCTTACCAGGCTGAGTCTCTAGCTCCCTTAGGCGCTTTGACAGGTCCCACTGGACACTTGCCTGGGTTTTTGTCACTGAACACCTTTCAGAAAGCACTCCCCTCCCCCAGCTGCACAACCACTGAAATCAGTGGAGCCTCTCACTGTCATCCGCAGGCTTTGGAGCAGGCTCTTTCTCGACTGGCTAGACCAGGAAAGCCCCTGACTGCGGTGTACGCTCCCAGCAGCGAGCTGTCTGTGCCATTACCGGATCAGTCCTGTCCAAGCAGTGCGGCTTGGTCATTGCTGACAACTCTTCCTGTAAGGGGGCCTTACAGCTGGGAGCTTTTTTTTTAAGCTTTGGAAACTGAAACTAATTTTTCAAAGGTATATTTTCCTTCAAATCAGTAGATTTTGGCAATAGGATTTTTTATTATTTTATTTTTGCTTTCTCCTCCCTCCACACGTTACAAACCAGCGTTCTGGGGAGGTGTCCCTGTGTTTTCCATTCATCTGTGAGACAGCTCTCTTTCTGAGTCTCTGTAAAAGTGAATCAATGTCTTGTCTGTACAGTAAGTCTGCTTGTATGCATAATGAAAATTTGAGCTGGGTTGCCGTTCTGTACAATTAGTGTTTCCACTGTCATACCGCAACAGCACATATTGCACTCCTGTGCCACTGTAATCTGCATCACTGTTGTACTCAAGTCAATGAATAAAGTTTGGAGCTTTATTCTTAATTGCTGGATTCATGTTGCCTCATTTATTTGTATTTTTTTTCATCTTGCAGAGTTATATCAAAGTCTTCTTATAAAACACGATGTGCTCGAGAGAGAGAGAGGTGAGGCATGAATGACCAGAGCAAGAGAGATGAACAGAGATGAACAGTTACACAGCTTCAGAAAAATTGTGATACAAGGTTTGAAATTGGGCACAAGGCTTCCCATAGCTAAGTCACTAGAAACAGTCATACAAACCACAGAGGAGTGTTAATTTTGTGTGGTCAGTCTGTGGTTTAAAAGGACCTGAGATATCAGCGAGGTCAACTAGGTCATGCTGTTACATGAGTTTCACAGGCTGAATGGTTTCCTTTCATTATCCTTGCAACTTCAGCTAAAATTTTAGTCCCTGACTTGTAAAGATATTTATGTGTCTCAGTATTTAAAGTTAAGTGTTTGCTTAATTACCTGGAGCTTAAAGCTGCCCAGCCTTGGCCTGAGTGTAGAAGGTAGGGGACGAGTCCATTCAAGGAAGTGGGGCTATAAAACATCTATGAATGTGCTGAATGCCGGAGTCTCCACCAGACCGTAGTAGGAGCAGAATTAAGCACACTGCACCTCAGAGGAATCTGTAGCAATTCCTGACAGTGCCTGAGAAGGAAGACCTGTTAAGGGACTTAAGGGACTTCACTCGTTATTGCATGTAGATATCCCCTGGAAAAGAAGCCGCTCATACACAGCTCTCTAGATGACCTGCTGAAAATCTTCACTGAATTAATTTGAGCCTCCTGCAGTTATGGGACCTGGAGCAACCAGAGCTGGAGCCTCATTAGGATTGGCCTCTGGGCTTGTTTGCTAAAGGGGAGGCGGCAGTAGTGGTGTTACTATTTGAAGTGAAGCCACTGGGGATCAATCCTAAAAAAAACTCAAAGGGGGTGGGAAAGAATCTTGCTTGAGGCCGCTGATCATGTGAGCTGCAGCCCTCTGTTCACGGGCAGGAGCGATGCAGCACACATCCTGCACAGCGTCCTTGAGCCTACAGAAAGCCCGTGCAGCATTGAAATCTGTGCCCTGCAGATGTGTTCCCCACCGTCTCTTCCACTCCTCAGCCCTCCGAGACTCATCCCTGCCCTTGCCCTACCTTGATACTCTACACAGGTTCTCTCTCACAACAAAGGTGGAGTTTCCCCCAGGGTTTTACTTCAATGTACTATGTTGGGTACGTCTAAGGACTGAGTCTCAGATTAGGTGGGGGCTCAGGTTCCTGCTTGGAGAGCAAGAGGTGGGGAATTCAACACCACCGTGGAGTTAGCCTTTAGCAAAGTTTATATCTGCCCCATTCACTTCCCAGGCCATGCCTAGATTTTTGCTGTGTTATATTTGTGCACAAGAGAAACTTTTCTATGGACAAATGCACCAAAGCTACCTGGAGGCAGTTGGATGCTTCCTGTCTTTGGATGGAATACTCTAGAGATTGTACTTCTGCTTTAGGTGTGACAAAATCAAATCGAAACCAGAGACTCAGATTCATCCATTGCAGCTGCTGAAACATGACACAGTGAGGGGCAGAAGCACACTTAAGCAAAATATTTAAACCCAGGTTTTTCGTTACCTATATTGCTGCAGTGCCTAGCTGGAAGAGCCCTAATCCTGAACTGGACCATTTGTAAGTACAGGGCGGAGATGACACCTGCTTTGACCATTTAATGTGCTAATTTTCAACAGGCATGGAAGCCCATGGACTTCAGCAGGTCAGCACATGTGTTCCAGTATCCCTTGTTTCTGTTTTCTCCATGTTTCTAGACATCTCCTGCCCAGCCAGTTCACAGCCTTTATTGCTGTCAGACCAGGTATGAATGAGGACATAATTACCCATTTTCTATCAATCATCTTCTTTTTAGGACCAGCACTGAGAAACTTCAGGGGGTTAGGGAAACCCTTGCCGCTTGTGAGCAAAGCTCAGCTGATAGCACATGGTGCTGTGCACGTTACCAGTGGGAAGTCCTGGGTAAACCTGAGCCCAATAAGAGTTAGGAAGTCACAGGGGCATTTTTAAATGTTTGCCTGTTTATCTGAAAGGCAAATACAGAACTTAGGAGAGGCCTTTCTTCAAAAAAGTTTGTGCTGTTTATTTCCCCTTCCCCTGGACAACCAGACATCAGGGAGATGTTTCCTCAGTGCTCTGCAGGGCAGGACACCACTTGCCACCTGCCAGCCTGCAGCCACCAAGCACTTCCATGTTAGGTGCTCTCTGGGCATCTGCTCTCAGCCTCCCTGGGCATTTCCACACAGTTAGGGAGCAAGGAAGGTCTGTGCATGGAGTATCTGCCTAAAAACCCACAAGTGTAGGTCTATAATTTGGCCCTGGAAATTTCCTTGAAAGTTTCCCAACCATAGAACAGAAGAAAAACAAAGTCTCCCTTCTGAATCAGTCTCACTTACTCTTGAAAACCCACTGCCTGAGTCTCAGCTCCTTCCCTGCAGCAACAGTCGCCTTGTGGTGCCAGTCCTGGGACACGTCCTGCCAACCCAAGCTCTGGAGGCCCTAAGCAGCAGTCCCCCAGCTGGGGATCTTTGACCGAGCAGTTCAGCGGCGCGGTTGCTCCATTACAGCCTTCCCCAGCCCAGAGCAGTTGGGAATATTATCGCCATGAATGCACTCCTGTGTGCAGAGCAAATTCACAAGGATCCATGCCAGCCATCAGCTCCGCAGCGAGACAGTGCCAGCCAGCCGAAGCACATTTTTAATTTCCCTCCAGTTAAATACACAAGCCCAGTGAAATCTAAGTCCAGGGTTTCTTTTGTTTTTTTTTTTTTTTTTTTTTTTTTTTTTTTTTTTTTTATTGTTAGACCGTTTTCCCCTGCTCCCTTCCTCCCCACAAATAATGTGAGGTTTGTGACCCCTGAGTAACGACTCTGGAATGCACTGCATCCTACAGCCATCGCAAGGCATCTGGCAATGGGAATCTTCACAGCATGTCAAAAATACACAGATAATACCACTGTAAATAGCTCAGATCAAAACAAGTCAAATGTCAATGCTAATTTGCTGTCAAGTATATAGCCCCAGACCACTTCCTCCTGCAAAAAGAGAAACCCAGTTCCCAAGTGTGACTTGCTCTGCTGTCAGAAGCAGCTTGTTCCCCACCAAAAATCTCCCCAAACTCTGAATGAACAAGAGTGGATTTTTTTCCCCTGGTGGTTTTATTTTTCTGTAGCTTTTGTGCCTGTCTGCTGCTGAGTCTGAGGCTGGGAAATGAAACGTCAGTTTTGCCTGCCATTTTTCTATTGTAAAAAAGGACTCTTGGGAGAGATACTTGCTGTTTTCTATGGCTCAGTCAGAGGGCGAGAGAGAAAAGTTGTTCCAGGAGTTCCCATTACAAAGCATTTTTTCACACGGGCTCACTTTTATTTTTTAAGGACTGGGAGATTAAAGAGCCGGCAGCACTGGAGCAGGAAGTTTGCTGTACGTCCAAAGGTCAGGTGGGTCTCAGACAGCCACTGGTTCCAGCTCTCTTTTATATACACACTGCAGATTAAAATGTGCATCCCGGACTGGATGCAGTAGTCATGGTAGTGATGGGGGCCCAAGGGTTCGGGGGGAAAGGAAGAGAGGGGGAGCCGGAAAACGGCACAGCGCAGTCTCTCCTCAGGCTGTGATTTCATAAGACAAAGCACTGGGCGGCTGTTCAGCGAGCTTAAGGTATTCCCACGCCCCCACAGCTTTTTCCTGCCATCAGATATGTCAGCATGACTGCTTGTGGGGTCGCTCTCAGTGACATTCGGGAACTGATCCTGCTTAAAAAAACATTTTTTACTTTTTATTTCATCACATAGAGTTGTGGGGGTTTTTCTTTTTAAATAGAGTCAGTTCCTTGCTTTGATTTTTGGACACACAAAGCAGTTGTACTGGCATTAAAAATGGGGTGGGCACAAGTAGTCAACGTGGTCTGAAGAAAGAATTAGAGCAGAACACATTAAGCTGCTGGGGTATTGCACACTTCGTGTCATGAAATCACAGGCTCAAGTCCATGGCAGAGAGGGCAAGTGGTGGCCCTCCTGTAGTTTCTTCAACTCCAGCAGTACCATCACACCTTCTATGACTAAGAAGTCAATTAAGAAGGGTATAATTGTATGGGTGTTGGGGTGGAGGGAGAAAGGGTTGAGCTCTGAGACCCGTATAGTCTGCACTAGATTAGTGTCCAGAGCCAAAGATGGGAGAGGGCCTCTGCGAGGCTGAGTGCCTTGCTGGGTGTTACAATGTCTTTGCTAAAACTGGGGTAATTTTGTTTGGAAATAAGTCTGGAGAAGGCAGTCTCCACAGACTAAAGCCCTTCTTAGTGAAATTCCCAGTCTTCATAGTTGGCAAGAGTAAAGGGCTGGATTTAAATTGATAGTGCATCCCTGGGCAGCCCAATGAAGAACCATCAAAAGGCAAGTTAGGTTTGGCAAGAGTGGACTGACTTGGAGGCTGACTGCTGTTGGATGTCTCCATATCATGCTTGGGAGTAGATCCTTTATTTCCCATTATTTGAGTTACCCCAGGCCCCACAGCACCAGGTATTGGAGAGGAGAGTTGATGGCAGAAGCAACCCTCTCTTCAGGACTAGCCCAGTAAGGCTGCCAGAGGGAAACAGTGCTCCCCCTTGGCTGACTCTTCTGGATTTAGGCTAGATACCGCAGAGAAAACAAAATGCAGCCCAGTCCATTCAAGGAATTCATTGACAAATGCTTTGAGGTCTTTATGTGAACTTAAGTGTTTGCTGTGAAACAGGAGACAAGCTAATAATCGACACAGGTTTTACAATGAATGAACTGCTGCTGAGAAATGCCTCCTTCACAGCCTTGATTCCATGCTGGATGTTAAATGACTGCCAGGAGCAAACTCTGTGGTATCTCAGTTAGCTCTTACCCTAATTATCGTTTACAGAGGAGTCCCAGCTAGATGAATGAGGACTGCAATATAAAGGACTTCAGTAAGATTTATCGATGTGACTACATGAATAATTTCCCTTGCAATGATGTGTTTAAGAGCACAGATATTGTGGGAGGAGGAAAGCCAGTGTTTGGTATTTTGAGTCATTTAAAAGTGTGTGTTTTGGTTTTATGTTTTGGCTTTTGCTGTTTCCTCTACCTGCCCCCCTTCCAAAAAAAAAAAAAAAAAAAAATTTAATCCTCTTACTGGCCAGGTTTGTGAAACAATAGTAGGTAATTGAAAATAAACTTCTGCTGAGGCCAATAAATATGGGATCATCTAAATGGTGCTGAGGCAGCCCTGAGCACACTGCTTCAGCACTCCAACATTGCTCTGAACTCTTGGCACTCAAGGTTTGGGTTTTCCGTAACTAATTGTTCAGCTTCCTGAAAAGTACGTCTGTGCTCTTTCTCCCTCGGGAGTGATCCCAGCAGAGGACCCTCTGGAGAATTTTCCTGTGCTCTGCCAGCTCAAGCAACAATGGAGTTACCACCAGGGCAGACAGATCATCCATCTGACCAGGGGAAAGCGAGCTGAAAAACTGACGCCATGAGGAAAAAGCGAGTAGCTTTTAGTTGTAACAGCAAGTCTGCCATCCTCGCCGTGCAGCCAACCTGCCGCTAGTGCTGACATAAGGGAAAGGGTGAGGGAAGGCATTACCATTCAGTGGCAACGGGGTTTTAAGCAACTTGAAAACACCTCTAGCAGTGCAAGTCCATAGGGACGTAAGCTGAAGTCACAGTGGCTGCTGTCCTTCCAGGCAGCCCTGCCCCCTCCCGGTCCCGCTGAGGGCCACGGAGACTGTGGGGAGACCCTAAGGTGGCCGTGGTGGAAGAGTGCCCTGAGCCACTGCGACTGCGGGCACAGGGAGGGCTCTGCCCTGTGCCCCCTTCCCACAGTGATGGCACTGCTGAGCCACCTGGGTCTTCGAAGGAACTTGTGAACCATCCGTTGAAGACTGCGAGTCAAGAATGAGCCTCCAGGAAAGCATCTCCCTAGGGACAAACTTGTGCTAGTAAGGGCTAATGCTGCTCCAACGATCCCTGCCTCTTGCTGCTGCCCCCATTTTCCTTTTGCCTCTGGAGTCACCTCCCTCGAGAGGGGAAATTCAGAATGTGACTCCCTTTTCTCCACAAACCCTCCCCCTCTTATCTTGTCTATCTTTCCTCAGTCAGATTGTTACACGTGGGCAAACACGTCCATTACGCTGCTTTATCTTTGCCTGGCAGACTCCTAGCAGCCTGTGTCTGCTCCCACAGGCTTGGACCTGCCCCACCACAGTTCCATCAAAGCAGAATTAACCCCTCTACAGGTCCTGGGATTCAACTTAGCGTTCTCCTCATGGCGACACCCAGGCGAGTTCACCCAAAATTAACTAAACTAAATTTACTAATCAACCTCTCTCTGGGCATTTTCAGCCTGAATTAAGATGTCTTTAGTCAGATTAGCTTGCTGTGGAATGGAGTAAACCAAAGCAAATTAAAGACACTTAGAATCGGAAGGTTTGGTAAGATGTTCTGCAGGTCTCATGGGAGATACTAAAGCCATTACTGCTCACCATCTCACCACCACTCCTCTGCTGTATGTCACCACTGTAAGCTGCAGCAGTGAAGCAGCTGAAGGTGTGAGTGCTACGTGCAAACACAGGCACGTTATTTCAAGCGACCTTCCTTGGTGGTTGGACTGTGGTAGCTTTGTGCTGAGAACAAAGTGCCGCAGCAACAATATTATTTGGTGAGTGGCCAGTGAGAAGCAAGAACCTGCACTGAACAGGCTCCTGGACAAGATCTCTAGATATAATTTTAGCACTGAGAATTGCCCATTAGCAGAAACCTCTTCCTGTAGCAGGAACCCGCTTGTCCCATCACTGTATCTGTTTGTGAGGAGGACTGGAAAGGTGTGCTCCAAGATGGACCATATGCACTTGTAGAGTCACCGCCCACCCTACGTTGTCTGTTGTGGCTGGAGCTCTGCACTCCCTGGGGATGGGCGCATGACGGCTTGGATGGACAGGGTCCTCAGGCATTGCAGGACACTCTTGGCTCCTGCCACTTCTGTATGAGGTGACGCACACCATTGCCTAACTTAGCCAGTGGTGACCCTAGTGGCCTGTGCCCCTGGGCGACTCTCCCCGTTGCTCCCCCCCTCCAAAAAAACCCATTTCTGGGCACCTGGCCTGCAGTGTGAAACAGCCTTTGTGTGATATTTTGTCAGCTACAAATAATTGAAAAAGGCCTACATAAAGTCCTAATTGTGTCACAGAACAGGCTCTTCAGTCATCCATCTTCCTATTAAACTTGTGAATTTCAGCTACTCAGCCCTGTTGGAGTTATTTTCCCCTTCCCCTCCTTCTTCTTTTAAGCTTCTATTTATATTCTCTCAGTTGTCTCTGCCAGAAGATCTCATGTGGATACATTAGGCCTTTTCAAAAGGAAAGTTGGATTAGAGCGATTTTTCTCCCCGTAGGACACAACAGCTTCATCATTCATAACAGAGCAATACACTATAACTTCATTATAGATGGCATGAAGCTGGCCTATTTAAACAGAATACTTAATGATAGTCGGGAAGGCAGGAGAAATTCAGCTCCATGGGTCTACGTGGGAAAAGGGAAACTGCGTTTTTTGGTATTTATTGAGGCGGATTTCTTGACTCTTAATTAAATCTCTTGTCACAGGAACAAAAAAAAAAGGGGGGGGGGGGGTGGGAGATTTGACTGATACGGGTGAGATCTGTTACCTGGTAGTTACTTCCACTTTGGCAGGTAGTTTGACATACCCTGAGATCTAATATTAATAGCAGATGTGGGGGCTGGGGAGGAAACTTGGAGTCCTCCGTAGTATTAGCCTCCACTGCCTCCACAAATTGCAGCTTGTTGATGCTCTCCTGTATAGACCACAGGTTCTCGTTCTTTTCCCTTTCCCACTTCAGCAGCGCTGACCTCAGAAGTGTGCTCTGCTTGTTGACTTTGGCTGAGTAGAAGTGGTTTAGGCCTAAAGGAAAAGCTGCGGACTGAAAAAACCTCCTTTTTTGGGAAAAATGCCAGAATAAAAAGCCGCCTGTGAGTGCACAGTTGACATCAGACCACAGTTTGCGGTGATGGTGGGGGAGGCTTAAAAAAATCCCACTGAAAATGTAGCAAGACGTAAAAATTAATGTTTTCCCATATTTTGATAAAACTAGTTTTTCCTCTCGCCTGGGTAAGTTTTAGTGGTGCTGAAAGGTGCCAAGAGTTCAGCTCTGTCAAGGCAATTCCTCCATTGACAGCTTGATACTCCACACGGGGTTTTTTGTAACAACTTGGGAGAGATTTTGATCAATATTTGTTTACTGACAAAATCCGTAAGTGTGGATGAAGTTTCTAATATTTGTTCAGCTGAAAGCCATGATTTCCCACCCAATCCCCTCAAAAACTAGGACCATGGCTCGTTATGTATCAGAAATCTGTACCAGAAACTCAGGAAGCTGATAGCCACGTCCTGTGGTGCCTGTGAGTGTTACACGCCAAAATACCATGTATTGATACCCAATGAGTTCTGCTGGTGTGAGCATCCCTGTGTGGAGTTTGGAGGGGAGGGGAACAAAGGATACTTTTTACTTCTTTAACTGGTATTGAACACTGTCAAAGGAAAGCTGAGGGGCTTCTCTGGAGGGGGAAGAGGGTCTGAAGTGGAAAATAAATATAAGGAAGAAATCGCTCCAGGAGGAACAAATGCCCCGGCTGTTGAGCACGCTGTCTGGTCAGCATGTCTCATATTTTGGCCAGAAGAAGGTACTCTATCTATCGGGGGAAAGAAAACAATTCCTGCTATTAGAGCTCCCTGTAATTTGGTCTAGAAGCAGTTTGGACTCAACAACTGAAAAGGAAATGTCAAAGAATGGAAAGCCAAGAGAAGCTCATCAAAAAGACATCTGGTCCTGCTGTCCTTAATGGGAAATCCCCCCCTCCCTCCAGCCACCCTCTTCCCAGCCACGCTCTTTTGAAACAGTTAATGTCTGAGAGAATCCAAAACATTGCTGGAATGTATCAGCGACTAAGCTTTTGTATAGCTGAGCAGCTAAACAGCTCTGGTTTTGTTTGTGTTAGGGCTGGTTGTCTTGCCTTTCATCGGTGAAAGTCAGAAATGGCTGGACAGGAGTCAGTAGAGCAACACCACTTTATGCTGGGGGAGAATGTGGTCATCTCTTTTATGGCCAGAATCATGAAGCACTTCACAGGGAAGCAAGAAGACCTCAAAAGGGACACCCATAGACAGGATGCTTGCCAATCTTGTAAGGTGAAAGATCCGTGTCCTGTTCTCTAACAGAGCACGCACTCCTCTTCCACCGAACAGTTTTGCTTGTAACCACCATGTCCCATCTGCCTCTCTGTTTCTCCTGGCCCTTTCTGCACTGACTGAGCCCTGGCAGGCTCCTAGTGCCTTCCTGGAACCAAGGAACTAGTCTGGTCTGCTATATAGCACCCACGAAGGTTACTTCTGGGGAAAGATGTTTCATTACTGCTCTTGCTGCTGAGTTGGTATCCTGGGATCCTTAACACGTTTCTGCAGTAAGCCACGTGGCAATGTCATTTATCACAGCTCCTCACACAAAACGATGTTCCTGGGGCCTGGGTGGCTCGAGGTTTCAGCATGGGATGTACAGTCTGACCATATGAGTCAGGACAGTTAGCAGTGTCCAGCTATTTAGATGTCCTTGTGGAATAAATGGAGGCCTCAGTTCGATTTCCCTAC
>NW_009647731.1:6812282-6816950 GCF_000708025.1 Charadrius vociferus | reverse complement strand
CTACACCAACTGTCCTCTTCACCCCTCAAATCAGAAATTCTGGAAGACAGGCAGGATTCAGGAGACCAGGAGTAAACAACATCAGTGGGAGCTCCATAAACATATTGAACTGCCAGTGTCTGCTCTGTGCTCCTGGTTAGAGGGAAGATCAGGGAGGACTTTCAAGAAGACAACTGAGCTTGTGACTAATGATCCCTCTCACCTAGTCCCAGCTGTGTGGTCTCACCTGCTTGTGTGGACGTGTTCATATAATCTCCTTCCTTCCAGCTGCAGGTGCTTGCTGTTTACCTGGTACTGCCTCAGTCCTCCCTGACTCTGCTGCAACCCAACTTGGCTTTCTCAATTGGGATAAGAATCTGCCATTTTAGTTTTCCACCATTTCAGCAGGGAAGTTGGTCCAATAACTGTGAAAATGGTTCTAGGAAGAGAGAGATCATTTGGCCAGAAGCAGGGGGAGGAAAGAGAAGAAGACTTCTCCCTTTCAGAGACAGCAATGTTGTTTTGCTGGCTCAGTTGTCCCTAGATCCCCAGGCTTCATTGCTGTTTAGAGGGATCCACATATGGACAAAAGTAATTCCCCCCCCCCTCAGATTACAGCAGCATTAGAGCCCAGCATTGCAGCCAGGGATGCCAAAGTGAAGAAGCCTTTGGCTTCCTCATTTCTTGGCATTTCACAGGACGTACTTCAGCTTTAATCTCAGTTCAGATCTGTCATAAAACCCACCTCTGCTCAGATCTCTCATGTCAACCACTCTGAAATAGTTCGATGCCTGCTTGACAACAACTGCCCACAGACATGTTGCAGCCTTGTCTAAATAGGTACCTGAGATGATATTTGGAAGAAAAGAACACCGTTGTGCCACCATTGATCTGAGCACATTCCATTGCTAACCCTAGTGTGCCAAGCCATCTTCTTTCTCCATCTGTCCCCCATGTGCCTGCACACATGGAATATTTGACATGGCTCCCCATCTTTCAGGAGCTTAACAAGTTAATTTTAGTTCTGAGTGAGCTTGGTCTAGACTCCTGAACTAGGTTTTCACAGCCTTGATCAGTGTATGGGGAAGAGAGAAAGAAAAGCCCTGTGAAATGACAGATACCCTTCACGTGTGCAGGAAATTTCTACCTTTTGTTCTGCCAGCTGGAATATTTTCCCTGAAGAAAGGCAGAAGCCCGAGCACTATGGATTACTGCAACTGGCATGAACGACATCTGGGAGAAAATACCCTGGGGAGCAGCTCCACGCAGTCCAAGTCAGGTGTGGTTCTTCCTGACAGTCTCCATCAAGCGTAACTTCCCTGAAGTCCATGGAGACACCTGCACACAAGCTCTCGTGGTAGGATCCCCTCCAGCTTTCACAGTGGAGAGGTCAATAACTTTTACCAGACTTTGACTCATGCTTAAACCAGGGGAAAAGCAAGTCTAATGCAACCAAACAGAAGAAAGTCATAGCAAAGATTTAAACAAATATTAGACATTAAGGACTTTACTGATGCCAAAAGGTAAGTGTAACTACAGTAATATTAATGAAGCAATGTACAGCTGCTTAGTGCCAATATTTGGGAAAAAACAGAAAAGCATTTGGTGGAT
Source organism: Charadrius vociferus (assembly GCF_000708025.1). Taxonomy (NCBI): domain Eukaryota; kingdom Metazoa; phylum Chordata; class Aves; order Charadriiformes; family Charadriidae; genus Charadrius; species Charadrius vociferus. Next base: position 6,815,360 of record NW_009647731.1, on the reverse strand, counting down.
AAAAGAGAGAATCAGGGTCGTGCTTCTGCACAAGGTATTCAGTGAGTCATTGTAATTGTTCATAGAGTTTTTTTATACTTATAGATTTATACTTGATTCCTTCTCTGTTTCACAGGAAGTAAAAGTGCTAAAGTGACAGGATGTAAGGTCAGAGAAGCAGGACCACATCTGTTGAAAGCCACAGCATGGTACTTGAGAACTTTAGCCGAAGTTGATAATCTCCGGAGAGGTCAGACTGCCTACTAATACAGCATGAATATGCAGGGGAAAAAAACATTAAACCATGTAATCTACAGTATGGTCCTCTGCACTGAAGGATACGATGTCAGCCACATAAAAAAAAAAAAAAAAAGAGAAGACTCAAACAGGATGAGCTTGGCCCTCAAGGCTTGTCACACCTGAGTCATCACTCATAATAATCATCAGTAATAGTAAGCAGGGAAACAGCAAGGGATACATGGGTACACAGGTAGATGGCTGTTATTTTATTGGCTTCAAGAAGCTCCACCGGAAAACCAGTATGCAAATATTTGTTCTAGCTGAGCGTAGTGGCAAACGTCTAGACTTCAGCACCAACATTGGCAATATTAGTTCCTCACACTAAGCAGGATCTGAGTAATTCCCAGTTTTATTAAACTCCAGAAAACAACTGCTTGTTTGAAAAAAAAGAGTACCCCAAAGTAGGTACTTCCTACTGCAAGAGGAAGGGGACAAACAGGAAGAACTCGTATTCCTCTGGCATTAGAATTTGTCCCATTGCCACTTGCCCAGCAATTGCCATGGGGCTGGCCAGAAGTCCTGGGATTCCAGAGCATCCTTATCACGGCCAGGAGGGGAAGGAAGGGACAAGCAGGGGATGTAAAGGCTCTGGGGCCTGCAGACAGGAATCACGGGTATCTGACATGTTGATCTTTCAAATCATCTTTAATTAGTTTGTTTAACTGGTATTATCCTTAATTAGTCTTGCTGAGTTCAGAATGACTACTCACCTGCTTCTAGACACAGGCACACTTCAAAAGTTTGCAAGATCAGGGCCTACCCTGCTAGATCTTGACAGCTGGAGCCAAGAAGTAGCTGGAATGAGCTCTGAGGGAAGTATTCCTACATGACAGATATATTTATTTAACCTGTTTTTTCTCCAGTCATTGAAGACTGCTATCTGCCTGCTGGATCTGATGGTTCAGGCATTTGGCTTGCCTGCCTTTGCGTGGTAGTAATGTAGTGGCAAGAGACGAGATGTGCTCCAGCTTCAGCTTCCTTCAGCGGCAATAGCTCTTTATCTACGCTTGTTCTTGTGTGGAAAGCTGCTGTGTAGCAAAAGTCATTTTCTGCTTCCACCTGACACGCAGATCCTCTGAGAGGTGTCACCCCTGTCAAGCACAGTCTGGGAAGGTGGGGGGCAGGAGGGACACGCAGGGACCCGATGACTGGCAGGACAGTGCCCTTCCAGCCCGGCTGCTCATTTCCCTTGTGAGCCAAAAGAGCCTGCTTAGGCCTATTTTCGGAAAATGTAATGAAGCCCATATGATGGAGGCTTGGGGGTTTTTCTACATACACAGCACTAACAATTCCGAAGGCTGCCTTGGACCAGAGATGACAATGGTCTGGGCGCTGACTGGCCCCAAAATTCGGAAGTATGTATTCTCTGATCCTCTCATTGGTTTTGTCCAACTGCCCTCTCCTTGCTGACACGAGGACCAAGCTGTCACACAGAAACAACGGTGCTCCCTCTGCCACCTTACTCAGATGGACATGTGGAAATGACCATTTGTGAGGACTTCAGGGTCTTTAGGTGCAGGTTGATGGCCAAGAGCTCAGCTTGCAGAGCAGGGTCAATGTGCAAGGGGCTGTGTGGTTTGGGGAATCCACCTATCTGCCCTGCAGCTCTCTGCAAGAAACGATTCGTTTCCATTGCAGGCCACACCACCATCTTCCTGTCTACACTTCAAACCCTAAGCCAGGCCCAAGCTCCCTTTTGCCCAGACCCCAAAGCCTGTGAGTCCCGTGAGGGTCAAGGCTGTGGGATGAGGATTAACCTTAGAACAACGTGACCTTGTGTGATCCTGGTGTCACCCTCATCCTTCAGTGGTAGGAGGACTAGATCCTCACACAGCCAGCCAGTGGATATGGCTCTGGTGCATGATGCAGAGCTGACTTCTGGTTCCTTATTTTTCAGCTGCCAAGGAGAGCCGTTGATTTTCCAGGTAATGGTGGTATCTCTTTCCACAGGGACAGTGGAGCTGCCCAGCCAGGTGAGACATCTAGCCTCAGAAAGGCCTTGTGATAGGCAGGTATGGCTCTCTTGGCCCCACACTGATGGCTTAACATTAATTCTCAAGAGAAAACTTCCTCTATAATCCTTGTGTACCTTGTCTATTGTAACCTTTGATGTTTTCATCATTGATATAAACATTCATTTCCTGCAGCATCTCCAAAACATTGGCCTCAGGACTGGTTGTCACCGGTGCCTTATATTGAGCTCAGACTGGATTCCCACTTTTCCATTTGTTATTATTTGAGCACGTTGGGGACGCTCGCTTTGTCTGTGGTGGTGGAAGTCAGGCACGAAAAGTGTTACTGGAACCCGAGGACAGGGACACCTTCCAGGGAGGTTTGCTCTATCCAGGAGGCAGCTCCTACCAGGAAGCCTTAATGATGCCACTGGAAAGGGAGAGTGCAAACTCACTGGCTCGGGACCAGCAGGTGCCCTGGAAAGGTGGAAGGAGAACCCGACTTCCCAGCCTGCCAGCCCAGAGCAGGGCAGGAGGTGGGTCGCTTACCGACTCCTGCCTGGGGTCTTGGCACCGGGAGCCACCGGGACCACACGCAGCTCTCCTGGCATGACCAAGGCCTGTCTCTGAATGTGCTCAAATCCCCGCTGCAGCCAAACACTGCCCCAAACACAGGGAGCAGGCAGGGCACCCCGGGCCTGGGCACAGCGCTGGGGAGCAGCAAGGGGCCCCGGGAGCCACCCCACGGCCTCAGCCCAGCTCCCCAGGCACCCTCTTCTCCCTCCTCCTCCTCCTCCTCCTCCTGTCACCGGCTCTAACCCTCCTCTTTTCCCAGGGGACCGGCACC
>NW_009647731.1:6805432-6811565 GCF_000708025.1 Charadrius vociferus | reverse complement strand
GAAGCGGTGCCCGCGAGTGGGGCCGGGGAAGGTGCGGGGATGTAAAGTCCCCCTCTCCCTGCCCCGGGCGCTGGGCAGCGAGGGAGGGAGGAGCGGGGGGGAAACCTCTCGTTTTACACCATCTGCGGATCGTTTTTTGGGTTTTGGGGTTTTTTTTGCTACTTAAAAGCAGCGTGTCCTTTCGTTTTCTGCTGCCGCTGCATTTGGCTAACGCTGCCTGCTCCCTCTTTCTTCCTAAATTACCCATCTGCGTGGACTTCCCACCCTCCCGGGCTTAACAGGCACGACATTGAGTGTCCTGGTTTCTAAGTGCAAATAGTTTTGGTGGTTGGGGAGAGGGGAGGTGACAGCCTCCCTGCTCTCTCTCTGGCAGATCCCGTCCGGGCTGGTGGTCACCCACAGCCCATTTATTTCCCCGCGATCGATGGCTCTGGCGCTTCCTGTGGGATGATGCGACTCGGTCATTATCGCCCCGAACGGCTCGTCTCGGGTCTGTAGTGCTGTGGGCAGCTCTTGGAAACTTCTCAAACTTCAGCGCTCCTTGCCAGCTGAGGAGGGAGGAGGTGGAATGGCTGCCCGGGCATGGGACAGTCTGGGGGGTGCGGGCGATTTCTGCTCCTGATAGTGTGTCAGAATCTCCCCTGGAGGAGGTGGACCCCACGCTTGTGTAGCACAGAATACGTCTGCAGTAAATTTTACCTGTTGAGAGGAAAGGAGGCTCTCCTTGTAACTGCTGTCCTCCTTAGGAAGCTTGAACATTTTAGCAAGGATGTTGGTACCAGACAAATATATTCCTGCCTGACCCCATTTGGACTTGTTGCTGTCAAACTGGCAAGGCTTGGTTAGGTCTCGGCAGATGCAGTCAAACTAATAGCCCTTGTTCCCTAATCCTTCTTTGGTAGGGACTTTATATGTCAAGGTATCATATTGTGGGAACTTAATTTTTGCCAGGACTGTGTTTTTTGGTTGGCTTCTTTTTTTACTATGCAAGTACTTCAGTATTCTGACAGGGCTGCCACTGTGCTGCCTGTTGCATTTAGATCATTTTCCCCCTTACAATCAATACTTTACAGGCCTGATAAGCACAATTGTAACATACTGTAAAAGTGATGCTAAAGATTATATTACAAGTCAAATATTGTGTAGTTTGTGGTTTTGGTCTTTTTTTTTTTTTTTTCTGGCAAGGTCTGTACAATTCCATTCAGTTGCAGTGGCAAAGCAGTAGATTCATTAAGATTCAGCTATGTTTTGTATATTGTCTTTTTAAATATGCACACTACTCCCTCAGAGCAGCGGGGATGTGTTTTGCACATGTGTAATGAATAGCAAGTGCAACTGATTGCGGAGCCTTGCCAGTCCTTTTTGTGTTACTGGTAACGAATGTGCGCGCGTGGGAGCGGGTGTGCATTAATGAGGGTACGGAGGCATCTCCAGCTCTGCAGGGTGGCCGCAGGTGATGGCAACAGCTCATTTAGTGGGTGGGAGGTGTCCCCAGTGTGATGGGATGGCCGGAGTCACCTGGGGATGGTGAGGCAGGTGGAGGGGAAGGGCTGGGCTGGGGGAGAACGTGTGGGAGTTGGGAGCCCTGAGGAGCAGGTGGAGAAAGCAGGCGAGTAAGCTGTTACTAATAAGGCCGGGGGATGTGTGCCTGTTCTGGTGGGGATATCTTGTTGCTGCCATGGCTGGTATGGAGAGTCTTCATCGTTGCCACTAGCCGGGCAGAGCGCTTGTGCAGGGAAATCCTGTAATGGATGGATTCCAAGAGGGCTGTTGAGCAACGAACTGGTGTTCTGGGAGGAGGAATATGACTACAAGATCTTTCCTATTACTTAAGAAGTGAAGGTTGCAAGCATCGGCGCACAGCAACATTTCTTTCCTTTAAACACAGCAGGGATGTGCTTTAATTCAAGCTCTAACCTGGCAGGCATGAGAGGTGTCCCTCCTGTTTCAAAGGCAGGGCGAAGCTGCCACAGGAATCTGGTCGGGTGGAGCGTGCAGGGCCAGGTGGGGTGCGAGCTGGGGAGGCCACGGCTGGTGGCCAGCAGGGTGGTACCTGTGCAGCGGGAAGAGCTCGGGCTGTTGGACTCGCATGGTGGGAAGGGAAGGAGGGATTGTGAAACTCTCCCGGGAATGGGTTTCCTTTCCTAGCCTCCGCAAATGGGGATGCGAGGGCAGCTGCATAGGCAGACATAGTCTCTCGACTCTTGTTAGGCTATTAAAGCTCTGAAGGACGATCTTGGTGTGTGGCATGGTGGGTTTTTTCCTGCCTGGCCACAGTAAAGAGTGTCTTCTTCTATTGATGAAGATTCTGTTTAAAAATCCACTTTCTCCCTGTGATTAAGGAAGTATGTGTGAGGCATAAAGACCAACTGACCCAACAGCCCAAGGGGCTCCTTGCCCTGTGTGTGAGATGTGGCTGGCTGGGCTGTGATCAGCCATCTCCGGATCCTGGGGGGGAAGAGGTGCCGAATGCTCTGTTACTGATGAGGGGTGCGTTGGTGGCACCTTTCCTCATCCACACATCCCTCTCCAGTCCTCTCGGACCAGCTCATGGTCACCACAGTCACAGGTGACTCCCCTGTGATGCATCCCCACGCGTGCAGTCTAAGATGTCAAGTGATGTGAGCCTTGAGAGGTTTTAAGATTATTGTTGTGTTTTTAATGTGTTAGAGCTCTGTAGTGGAAATCAGAGTGACTTGCAGCCCAGTTCTTCAAAGAAAGGTCTTTGGCATTCTTGTTTTACTGTGTTGAGCTAAGACACGAGCTTCACATTTCTTATCTGAGGGTCTCCCAGGGTTCTGCACAGCACTGTGAGTGTTTTTGGTGCTCTTCTAAGGAGATGAGCATTGTCTGTCTATGCAGGAGAGACTGTCTTCTTAGCAGAAGCCAACAGTTTAGTGTTGATAAGGATTAAAATGGTGACTTGGTAGACAGACAAGGTGTTTGCTTGCTCGTTAATGGGTTTCAGCTGGGAGGGGAAAGGGGTGTGGGTCTGTTTGGGACTTTGGCACGTGTTCTTTTTAACAAGTTCTTGCAAATACAAGGAGATACGCTTGGGATTAAGCCGCAAAGTGGAGACATGAATGAAAGGCATGAGCCTGGGTAACAATCTGAGGCCTTTTATAAAGTCTTGTTAACCAGCCGGAAATTGATTGATTCATATTAACATGATCTAGGCTCTGTGCAAACATATGTGGTTTCTCCTCAGCTGAGCATCAACACAGCTGTTGTGTTTAGCTAATTGTCTTGGTGTAATTGGCAACTGGAGAAAGCAGAGCGATATGCTGCCCTGTACCAAATCCAATACAATTTTTGGCTGCTGGGCTGAGCCTTCTTTGAAATGCAGATAAAAATTAGTGTCCTGCATAGTATGTCCTGGGACATACACAGTACATCTCACTGATGTGAGGAGCAGTGAGTTTTGGAGATGGGAAGGGAGTCATGGGGAATAGGGAGCAGGAGTGCAGAGTCATTTACTCAGCAGGGATTTGGGAGGTGAAATCTTTTTCTGTGACTGAAACCACAGCCTGTCTCAATTATACATCTACTGTGTCCACCCTGCCAAGCCATCCTACTCACTGTCACCCATGCCAGTGTAATATTTCTGTCCCTTCTACCACAGCTGCATTGCATATGTAAACAGGGCACCTGAGGATGTTCCAAGTTGTACTGGGTGCACATGAGCCTCTCTGGTGCTCTCCAGACCACTTACAAATATTTAAAAGGAGGATGCCAGGGGGATGGGAGCAGTCTTTTTTTCAGTGGTGCCCAGTGATAGGACGAGGGGTAATGGGCATAAACTTGAACATAGGAAGTTCCATCTTAACATGAGGAGGAACTTCTTTACTTTGAGGGTAGTGGAGCACTGGAACAGGCTGCCCAGAGAGGTGGTGGAGTCTCCCACTCTGGAGACATTCAAAACCCGTCTGGACGCTGTCCTGTGCAACCTGTTGTAGGTGACCCTGCTCTGGCAGGGGGGTTGGACTAGATGATCTCCAGAGGTCCTTCCAACCCTAACCCTAACCATTCTGTGATTCTGTGACCAGGATGGCTCACTGCAGATGGGCGTGAGGCTGTAGGGATGCTGGCTTCAGCCCTGTTTGACGGGGCTTGGAGGGAGTGTGTGTTTGTGTAACTGCCAGGCCTGGGAATACTCATTTTGCTACCCCCAAAATAGTCACTGGGGCTTGCTCCTTCTCCTGGGTGTAAGGGGCAGGGACCTGTGCAGTGGAGGCAGTACCCCTGTGGTCCCGCCACTCTGGGGTCTGCGCTCCATCTGTGTCAGTACCAAAATTGCCATGAACCTGCTCCTAAAGCTGCCAGCGCTCAAAAGCTCTGAGCCTTTGGAGTGCTCCTGGCAAGGCACGAGCCCTCACTTTTCTCTTGTGGTATTGACTAGTGTGTCGGGCAAGTCTCGCTCCTGTTCCTCCACACACCTTCGCTGCCGCCCGCAGCAGGCTTTGCGCGCGCGTGCCCGGCCGGGGAGTGGAGATACCATGTGAATGAGGTTATTGTTCAGGGGTTTTCACTGATCGCTTTCATTGAACACCCACAGCCCAGGAACACAGGGAGTGTCTATGCAAAAATGCTTGTACTACTTTTTTTTTTTTTTTTTTTTGGAGCATGGCTGGTTCTTTCAGCTCCCAGCAGCAGTGGTGGACTGGGAGCAAGCAACTGGGCAGCCCAGGCTTTGCAGAGCTGTGCACCAAAGCACTGCAGGCTTTTAAATCTAAATTCTGGGCACCTGCTTAACTGAATGCTCAACCATGTTTCCATCTCAACGTACAGCACATACAAAGGATCTAAATAACTTGACTGAATCCCTTAAGATTTTATGGCAAATCCAGGACCTGAACCCCAAGCTCCCTGACTGGTGGCTAATGCCTGCCTTGCAACCATCCTGCCTGGATCAGGGGAAATTAGGGATACTGTTCTCTTGAGAAGTCCCTGTAAACCCAAAATAGTCTGCTGTACCCTCTGGAAAGGTAGGAGTCACCTGAGGCAGGGAAGTGCATCTTCAGGCAATAGCAACCAGAGAGCCCAGAGCTGTAGGGGACATCTTGGGGAACTAAAAGTCAGAGGTGATTAAAGATGATGCGGAGCACGTGCATCTGGGACATAGGTGTTCCTCTCCGAAGCTGCCTGGCTGAAGCACAGGTCCAGACCCGGCAGGTAAATTGGGATCCTGCAGTCACACAGCCAGTTTGACGACCTGTGTGGTGTTGTTTACCTCGTCTTGGAAGTTGAGTCATTTGTGCTTTCCTCTTGGGTCAGCAGACAAGACAGACTGGTCCAGTCTGCGCTGCAGAGTGTCAGCACAGCTCTGTGGGTCAGGGATGTCTCTGGCATGGCCTTGCCCCAAGGAGCTGCTGGTGTAGGTGCCGACACAGCCAGTTCCTGGGCTGGAACCGCTTATTTGGCTCTGGTTTGGGGGTGGATGGGGAAGTGTCAGTGAACAGGCAAGTTCCCTGGCAGTAGCTGGGAGAAGGTATTTTCACTGTAAGAGCTATGCTGCAATTTGAAGAAGAGAGGTTAAATTTGGGAACTTCTTCCTGTGGTACGATGCATGGTAAAACCTGTGTGGACTGGAGGAGTGACTGTAAGAGTTCACAAAAGAGAGATCTATTTAGAAGTGTTCAGTAGGAAGACGTTGATCTCCTGGTACCCAAAGCTCTTACTTAGTAAAAATAAATAAATAAAAAATCACTTGAATCTGGGGAGTAGAGCTTGGGGGAGGGGGGAACAAACCCTCCCAAACAAACACAAGTTGCCAGAAGAGCCGAGCTCTTTGAGGAGCTGCAGTGAAGCAGGGCTGGTGCTGTGCCTGCATGTGCCCCTTCTGCGGGGCTGAAAGAGAGAGCAACCGGGGCCAAAACCACCGAGAGTAGTTACGCTAGTGGTTGGTGGGCCAGGATGGGCCTAGGTGCAGCTGTCGCTAAAGGAGCCGTGAGCGTGGTAATCCCTGCTGGCAGGAATTGGCTTTGGCTGGCCATCGCCTGGGCTGGGGTGCAGCGGTGGGGGTCAGTGGTGGCGGCACAGGATTTGTGGTGTGGAAGGCAGCTGCAGAGAGGAGGCCTGGGAACTGCGCTGGTTTGGTCTAAAGTTCAAACGACGAGGGTCAGGACTCACTAAA
>NW_009647731.1:6760333-6805404 GCF_000708025.1 Charadrius vociferus | reverse complement strand
TCAATAAAAAGCATATCTGAGGATGGTTTGGTGTATGGCAACATTGTCTTCAGTTATAAACAGCTCTGTCTGGAAGTAACTATCTCAGAATTATGGGATCAGACTGGAACTCCCACGTAACATACGGACTTGGCCACTTGCAACTTAATAAAAGCCAGTATTTCCCCTCCTTGGGTGGACTGTGCTCTGTCTTGCATAAAGGTTTTTCTGATGTCTCTTTCTTTTCCTTTTTTTCCTTTGGATCTGCTTAGGATAAAAGTGTAGTGCAAGGCTTAGAAGAAGCCTGGGAAATAGGGATCCACAAGCCTTAGCTGGCAGTTCAGCCTGTGGGCTGCTTATTTCTGAGCGTAGACATCTCCTCCTGAGATAACCAGGAGCAGCAGCCACCCCCAGGTGTTTTCCCACTTGCTCTTGTCACTTAGGAGACTAAATCTTTTTAAAAATGTCTTTGGACTGCCAACCTCACTAATAATTAATGCATTTGGGCTCTCCAGAGTTGGTCCTGAGTTTGGGGTGTAGCGGTGGGCAGCAAAGCGGTTGGGATGCTTTTTTTTGAAGAAGTTTGCATAACACTTTGGCAGCAGTGCTTTGAAAGAGGTGGGTCTGAGCCAGGAGATTTTTGCAGTTCATGCTCAAGTTGTGGCTTGAGCCCTTCCCTCTTGGACTGAGTTAGATGGGGAAGCAAGTTCAGGGCTGCTGTGAGGAGAGGATCTCCTTCCCGGAGCCTGCGTGTGCTCCGAGGCAGCCAGCTCGGGCAGGTGGCGAGGGGAAGCGTGTGTGCAGGCTCCTGTGAGCCGAGATAAGGTATCTGCAAAGAAATCTCCAATCCAAAATCGCTCTGCAGATCTCATCATTGCTATTTATCACTGCAAAGTATGACAGCTATTAAGGCTTGGGAAGAAAGAGCTGGCTCACAGAGAACGTGAGTTGCACAAGGTTTTGCGATGTCACTAGTGGCTTTAGCTGAAGGTCTCCACAAGTGTGTGTGAAACATGGAGCTTTCCTCTGCTGAGGAATGCAACTGATCCAGCTGCAGCCCCACCGCCTTCCAGTAGTGCTGTTGATTTGTCATTTTTGTGGAATAAGTCAGTACATGTGTCCAGTAAGTCCCAGTGCCGAAGAGCTCTGACTTCTGGTGGTCCCACTGTGAATGAGCTGAAATCAGTAGTTACGCAGAGATTCTCTTTGGCCTCTGCTGGTTACACGTATGCGGTTGCAGCAGTTAGGTGGCCACCCCTTGTGGTGGCAAGATATCACAAATGTAGAAATTGGGGCCACCTTTAAAAGCAGAGATGTGGCAAGCCCAGGCTTCTGCAGCAGCTTGTGACAGCTGGAGGCCATCTGCCCCATCTATCCCATCAGCAGCTTCATCCCTGTGCCTTGGCTGGGAGCATGTCCTGTCTCCTTTGTTTAAAGCTGGTGTCTTCAAGGATGTTTTCCGTTTTATTGCAGCCTCTACAAATCTTCCTTGTAGTTTTGAATGGTGGGAACTTCTGCTCTTTTTATTGTCATACTTTTCAGACTTCTCCATCGCCCTGGGGCATACAGAGAGCTGGGATTGTAATGTATGGTTACACATCTGCTATAGGATTGCCAGATCTTGGCAGCTGCTGAAGTATGATAAAGCCCTGCTGAAGAAGGGTGCTGCTTAGACTAATTGGGCTCAATCTACAAAGCAGCTGAGGGTTTTCTACCTTGTTGTTGTTAGTTGGGCTGAGGGATGGGATGTGCATCCATCTTGTCTAACCACAGCCAGGAATTCAGTATGTGTCCACATGCTTGTGGGTGAAGGCACCTCTTTTTGCTAAAAGAAAATGAGTCATGCATGAAACCGTATGAATTAGGTCTGAGTAGAGATGTGATACAAAGGCAGGCAGGCAAGCCTGTCTGCTGCCTGTGGGCCAGGGGCCATCCTCCCCAAGCCTGAGGCCACAGAAGAGCAGGCTGCGTGCCAAGCGAGGTGGCTCTCGCTCCGCCATCTGCTACTGCAGAGGTCTCGAGTCTATTAGGCAGCACGATGGCCACGTACTTTTTCTCCTGAATTTTTTTCAGGCCATGTGGGTGGTTTCTCTCATCTGGGGCGTGTTGCTGTTGGTGCCTGGGGCTGCAAGTGCAACCTGTGCTGGGGCTGCAGGCGCTGTGAGTTCAGCAGCCTAACCTGTCTCGTTGAGAGATGGTCACAAGTACCCCAGAGCGTGCAAAGTCAGCAGTGAAATGTGTGTTTGACTGTTTTGGGTAGTTTTGTGCTCCCTGCTTACTTCTGCCTTGCTTCCCTGAGCAGCACAGTTGGTAAATGCAGTTGTTGGTGATGCTCACCCTACATGCAGTTGTGATATCTCTAAAAGCCAGTAACCTCTGGGACAAGTCATCTCTGCAGAGCAACTTCTTGTGTCCTCTACCTCCTTCACCTCACCAGTTCATCTGGTGACGCCTTCTTTCGCTGGTCTATAAGAAGGTTGCAGGAAAATGAGAGAAATAACTTCTCATCGTGGTCATAATCAACTGTTACTGGATTCTGTCTATAACTAATCATAACACTGAGGTGTTAATAATACAATCCCACCTCTGTACACGAAGCATACGCATAGTTTTTCATCTGACAAGGATCTGCCTTGTTGCGGGACCAAGGCTGTATGGGATAAAGAACAACCCGAATGTTTTCTGAGGCTTACACTGAAGATGCACTCGCCATAATACAAAACCAAAAGGTCATGTTTCTTCTTACTGATAGAATAGAAGTCAGTTATTGTACCATTTAGCAAAGCAACACTTGTAAATGATTTACTCTTGAGTTAAGCATGGTATTATTTATATAAACACAGGTTCTCATTACTGCTTCAACTTTATCCCATCTTCTCTTTTCCAGTCATAGCACAGGATACATACACATGTATCCATGCACAGTGTCTTTTAACTTTCTCTAATGAGCAATACTAGCTGATGATACTACCTCGTCGCCTAGATGCCATGTCAGTTTAATTTGCTGCTTTGAAATTGTTTCCCTAGTGAGGTGCTACTTCTTGGAAATTAGGTTGGCTTTTAGGTGCTGAAAGGAATTATTGGCTTTTTTGGTACTGGTTTTCCTAATGCAATACTGTACAGACCCTGTAACTGACTAGATCAATGCTTGCAAATGTGGCTTGGCTTATATCTGAGTCCGTGTGAACTCTAAGGCCTGGTTCTAGGAAAATTCCGCGGTTTTGTAAATCAGTCTTGAAGTGTATTTATTGTGCTAACCTATACTCTTGATTTCTGGGATATTGAATTGTAGTTCTGTCTCTGATCCTGATCCACAGCTTTTGAGACGCTGTTAATGCAGTCTGTCATCTGGGTGCTTGGATCATGGTAGCTAGTCACACTTTCAGCTCAGCGGGCTCTTGATTTAATCACCTGTATATGCCAAAATACCCATCAAATATATTTAAATGCATTACGCTGCCTTATACTGAGCCAGCAGAAACTGGCAATATATGAAGCAGAACAGACCTGGGCTCGGATGTAGTTGCTCTAAGGCTGTGTCTGTTAGCACTCTGCACTAGTTAACTTCAGTGAACATAGTTTTCGAATCAGGTTGTTCAAACAGATGCTCTCTTTGACTACAGAAGAGGTCTATTTCTGGAAATTGAAGTGGGAGTTGGCGGGGTGGGGAGAAGCGAAATGGCAATCAAAATTCCTGTACGTTATCCTAAAGACTGATTTCCCACGTCTGGCTGAGAAGAGAAACAAATGCTTTCTAGACCCAGGAGGCTCAGCATTCCCCAAACCAGAATGATTTATTTTTAATTCTGATAGTTCAGTGGAGTTCTTAAAACTGTCATTGCTCTTTTGGTTTATTATACTGCTCAGAAGTGAATGCAGCGAGCAGTGCCCCAGCTGAAGGTCCTGGGATGCTGTGGGACGGGAGTACAGGTACGCCTGAAGCCAGGCATCCTTGCTGCCCGTGAGCCCAGCACAGCCGGGGTGCTGGGGCAGCACCCAGGGCAAGGCTTGTCTCAGTCAAAATTCTGTAATAAACGGCACGGGATTTAACTTTCACGTTCCTCTGGACCGGCTACGTCAGCCTTCCTTCAATTCTTTAGCTTAAATAATGATGTCCCGCTAAGGTTATGTGCCGGGTTTTCTTCATTTGCTGGTGATAGCATTTCAGCTACCGTGAGTCTTTTATTCTCGTGGTGGTCAGTCACAAATCCCACAAGAACATCAAAGCCACAGGGACCAAAAGGAGCACAGCCGGGTGTCAAGCGCAGAGAACGGTACTTGTGTGAGAGGGTTTGAAGATCATATGTAGGGTGTGCTCTTAGTGCTGTCCATGTAATAAAATGGAATATCCCTGCAGTTAACGTGGGCTGTTTACTGTCTCTTTGGATCTAGTGTTACTCCAAAACCAGGATAAGAACCGTTGACTGTTGTGTACCATGTCCAGATCACATATTCTTACATCAGTCGGCTGCTTGGTGTCTCCATTAAGAGATGTGTAGGTCTGGAAGATACTCCAATGCTTTCTTTAAGGTATTCTTATAATGGTCAGACAACCCCACATTGACACTCCTGATTAGCTACAAAATCTTTAGAGTTTGCTTTTGTTCCCATGCTGGACTGAGGTTTTTGTTGGAAATGCTCTGTTTTCAGCATATGTTCTTGTTTTTCCTGATAAACATGAATGTCTGTTGGCCCATATTTAGAGGAGGTGGAAAGGGCCAAATTCATTCCTGGTGTCACTCCAGCATAGTCGATGAGCTGACCACAAGGATCAGACTGGATCTAAGATTTGTGTTAGGTTTACTGAAGGCTTTACCGATATTTATTGATACATTACTTAACCCTATTTCTGATGCAATTGGTAAAGGTGCCTTTGACATGCCAGAAAATCTAATTTTAACAAAAGCCGACTCGTGGTAGAGGAGGAATGTAGAGCTGGCAACTCCTTTGCCAAACAGAAACGCTAACGGTTCTGGGCGCTAATAGCACAGATGCGGCTGACCCTTGCTCCAGACATAATTATTTGGATGGTGAAAGACGAGGACGCTTTACCCCACTGGAGCTGCGCTTCATGAAAATGCAGCCAAATCATCTGTGGAGATCTTAGCAAGGGCTGAGGGCCCCTGGTGTTGAGCGCTGAGGAGCTGATATTGGAGCCTGCACTGACCCTATCAGCCCATGACATCTTCAATTTCTCTGATGCTTTAGGCTGAAGCTTCTTCAGCTGCTGCTCTTTGCTAATCCCAGATTCTGGGTTAGGATTTCAAATCTTCTTTCAACCCTTGATTCTATGATTGCCTTCCCTCATTCATACATTCATTTTTTTTGTCTGTTATTCACAAACATGTAGGCTTGCTCTGCTGTACTACAGCAAGAAGGAAGCAGAATACTCCATTTTGAGTATGTAAAGGGAGCTGCTGCTTAGCATAGACAGAGCTGGCTTCTAGATGAAAGAGTCAAATGCCAAACTGTTTTGTTTCAATTTGAGCAGGAGAAGCTTTGATCTAGAGGAGATGACTTAGTCAGTAGCAGGGAACAATTCTTTATAGTGAGTTTAGAAATAAAACCCGAAGATTTAGGCTATGATGGCTTTGACACGTCAGTCATAGTGTATATTATGTGAAAATGAAAACCATAACATCTAAAATGAAGTGTGGAGGCTTTTCTGAAAGAAAAACCACACTTTTGATGTTGGTTGCCAAGAGTTTTCATGAAGCCAGAAAGGACCGGAGATGAGGGAAGATCACTCCAATTGAGATAGGAATAACGAGCAACGTGGACAAACCAGGAAGGGGAAAGACTTCCTGCAGCACAGCTTGAGCCAGAGGTGGGGCCAGGATGAAAATTTGGGTTTCCTGGCCCTAAGTCAGGCTCCATGATCCATGTATGTGCCTCCTCTTCACCCTGACTCGATGTGTCCCCTCTGTAACCTCTTGCAGCACGCAGGGTGAGAAGGCAGACGTGGGCAGCCCCTGCTCAGTCACAGGGTCGGCTCCAGTTGCATGGAGCAAGGATGGCCAACTTCTTGCTACTGAGCTGCTTTTATTTGGAGCCAGGTGTCCGGACCCAGATCAATGCAGCTGTGTTTTGTGGTACTGCAGCTGACCAAATAAACACAGCTGGACCCAGTTTGGGTCTCTGCGCCTGCCACAGCACACATGCATAGTGAGCTGTGCGATTTGGTTGGCGTGCTGCGTGGCCAGGATCCTGGGGATGTGGTGAAACACATCTGGTTCAACACAGCAAGCTGTAGGCAATTCCCAGTATGAAAGGCAAGTGTCACTGGTGTTCATTATTTCTGCAGCTTTATTTTACATCTAGCCGGTGACCTATATTTTATTCTGCGCTACTGTCCTCCATAGGCTAGGAACAAATGGGTCTCTACCTGGAGACAGCTTCAGAGAACATTCCTTCATTCTTTGTGGTGGCTGCATGCAGTAGATGATGGAGACATCTTTGGCACAGTTGCCATCTCTGGCATTCCCTCTCTTCCTCGCTCTACTAGCTTTCTGCCAGGTTATTCTTCTGCTGGCTTGGCTCGCTGACAAGACTGGGCAGCAATGGGAGCAGGAACAGCGTGCTGGGGAGAGGGACCGGTCTGTTGGGTAGTGACGCACTGTCAAGTGGGCTCACTTGGGATGTCAAGGATGTGCAGGTTCTTCAGAGATGCCTGGGAGCAGGGACTTCCTTGGTCTGCATTGTAGTCCTCCCTAGTAACAGAACTTGTTATAAAATAGTAGTCTTATTAGGTGGTCTAAGCTATGCAGGAATAGAGGTGATGAAATTGGAGAGGGGAAAAGATCCTTTAGATAATCTAGTTTATCCCATGTTCCAGGAAGTGTGCATCTTCTGGTGGTTTCCCCATTTAAATGTGGGATATTCCAAGTGAGGTGGCTTGCCTCAGTTCTCACAGGGGTTATTCCATGGTCTATGAGGTGTCTTTACTCTTAGGGATATGATTTATAAGGGCTGTGAATTATTAGTATTGGATTTATATAATGGAAGAGTAAGATAATTCCTTGTCTTAGCATAGCAAAAAAAAAAACCCCAAAAATAAACATTTTCACTGATGCCAAAGAACAACCAGTGCTGTGATGTGAGAACTGGAGAAAGTGTCTGTACCAGGGGATGCGCTGAGGACGGAGCTACCCCCATTACATGCTGTCACCAAATCGAAACCATCCTGGCTGTCACAGGTGTCACAGCCAACCTGTGCTCAGCAGGCAGCTGCTGTCCTCCTGGTTGTCACCGTGCAGTTGGTCAGGCTCATGCGTGTGTGAGTGCAGAGGTTGTGCTCGGAGATGGTTCAGAAACTGAAGGCTTGCAAACACCGGAGAGAGTGTGGCTGGAGGGAAGCGAGGTCCTCACTGAGGTGGCCTGTGGGCAGGCAGCAGGGACTACCTGTGTTTGGCTAGGGCGGTGCTCTGTGCCCACTGCAGCTCACGGGGAAGTGGCCAGGGAAGCCCTGCCTGCTTCTGGCAGGGTGTGCAGGTGAGGGACTGACCTCTTGCTGGTGAGATGCAGGGCTGATGGATTGCATCCCTTCCTGGAGGAGAAAGGAACAGGGTCACGTCTGCTTTCACCCTGGGGGTGTATTGGGAGGGAGGTAGCACCTTCTGTCCATCCTACTGCACAGAGGACTGAGAGCTCCCAGGTGTCACCAAATCCTTCTCTTCCTCTTAACTTCCTTTTGTACATGCAGTTACCATGGTTTGTTTTGCTGATACATTTCCAGGAACTACCATCGTTTTCAAAGTCCTTGTAAAGGCCAGAAGGGAGGTGCCCTCTATGAAGGCTTGAGGAGCAGATGATCGCATTAACTTTTCTGAAATAGTCTTACTGTGGCAGTGCTTCCCTGGCCACAGAGAAGACTTCTTCAGCCCAAGAATCCAGCCTCTAGATTATGTCTTTTTCTTAAATCCAAATTTCTTCAATAGAATAGTTCTGAATGTATTTTTAATGAGACTTTACTATTTCACTCGGAAGAGATTTTGAGAAGTCCCCGTCTCAGGCTTCTGCTGAAGGTAGGGCCAACACTGAACTAGGACGAGGTGACTTAGGGATTTCTCTTGTCAGGTCGTGAAAACCTCCAAGGACAGAACTGCCTCAACAAATTTTCATGGAGAATTTTTTTTTTTTCCTGTGTATCCCGTTGGTACCTCCCTGTTTCAATTTATGTCCACTTCTTGTTCTCCCACCATACACTTCTCTGGAGAGCTGGGTTTTGCTTTCTTGTTAGGGTCCTTGTAAGTGTTGGGAGGGACGCTCTTAGCCCCACCAAACTGCTGCTTCTCCAGACTGTGCAGGCCATGCTCAGCTACCACTCACACCCTACTGCATCCAGTCTCAACTCCTTAGTGCCAGGGGCTGGATGCTGTTCATGCAGTTACAAACACTATTGCCTTTCCTACAACTTTACCGAGTTACTTATCAGAGCAACTTTAGTATTCCTACTGAACAAAGTGCTGATTTGACAAGAAATCTGAGGCTTGCTCTGCCAGGAATTGTACTTATTGCCTATACCTGGACTCCTGAAATTTGGGAGGTAGGTGTGACTATAAATAAGATAGGGAAGGAGGATGGGAAGAAGCGTTAGGTGAATTTACCCTGTTCTCTGACTAGTATTCTCAGATGGGATCAACGTTGTAATTGATCTTTTAAACCTTAATCTACAGAAGTGCTGAAGTACTTCTCCTGACTTCAAGTATTTGAGTAGTTCTGCAGACTCTGGTAGAGGCTTGCAATGTTTCTTGGATAAAGGTGGAAAACAAATTCAATTAAGCTAGAAAGGAAAAGAAGGGATATTGCAGGGATGTGAAGGGGATTATATTTGATTGTGTCAATGGAGATGAAGACAGAACTCAACTGGCTGTGATATATAGGCAAATGAGAGGCTGGTAGACTGAAAACATATTGCAGTTCTGTCTAATCCCAAGTAAACACCCAGCAGTATATAGCATGGCAGTACGGGTGTACACCTAGTTTCTGGTGTTGCTTTTGATAGTCACATACTTCAGTTTATTCCGGTCTTGAGTGCATAATGCTGCCTTTACTTTAAAGCAGTATTGTGAAAACTAATGGCTTTACCCAATTGCACCACGTGAATGTTAAAGGAAAAACATTTTCTTGTGAGTAGCACTGGTAAAGCATATATTAGAAAAAAGACTGGAAATGTAGGGTCCAGTCCTCCAGGAAACGACCAAAAGGGCCACGTGAAGCCACTGGGAGCTCCTGGTACTGTTACCTCCTGACAGAAACAGTCCTGTCCATTGAGTGGACACACACAGTGAGAATATTCCTCTGCAGCTATAAAACTATAATCTTTGCAATCAGTTGGGTTTTATTTGCACAACTTCCAGATCTCATAAAAATTTATGTTTATGAATTATAAATAGTGGTAAATGTGCCTGAAGACCTGGATGCCATAACAGTTATTAACTACTCTTAATGTATGTTGAAACAAAATGTAACTTCAGTCCAGAATTGGTGGCAATCATCAAAACTATAGATGTGTCCAATACTGGAGTATTGTCATGGAAGTCTCTTCCAGATGGAAGGAAATTGATGTGATAAACGTATCAGAGAACCAAAACAAGTCTGTAGAAATTTCTGCTTACAGTGAAGAGTGTAATTTTTAAGTATAGGACAAAGATAATAAATAATAAATCCAGCAGGGAACAAGAAAATCATGTAGCAACTGCAAAAGATCCAAACATATGGAAAATTCAATTCTATGGAGAATTAAGTCACTATTATGTAATCAGGATCAATGGAAATGAGCTGATGTCAGTATTGGACTGGCTTAATGCACGGATGGAAAATTGTGTCCTCTTAGAGAGACCTGCTAATAGGAATGGAAGCTCCATGAACGCTGCATTTCCATTAACTGTTGGGTTGGTTGGGTTTTTTTTTTTCACCTAGGAGGGGCCTGATCCAAACCCAGCAGAAGTAAATAGGGCTTCTGCTAATCTGAAACTGATTTGGGGTCTGAATCTAAAAGATCCGTAGAAGGTGGCAAACAGTAAGAGCCTGTGATGAACATCTACCTCACACTGGTTGTTCAGGGTGAAACATCCCTTCCTTTCCATCTGTCTGAGCTTTTGCA
This sequence comes from Charadrius vociferus, assembly GCF_000708025.1. Lineage (NCBI taxonomy): Eukaryota > Metazoa > Chordata > Aves > Charadriiformes > Charadriidae > Charadrius > Charadrius vociferus. The sequence continues at coordinate 6,795,320 of NW_009647731.1, read as the reverse complement.
CTAGAGGTTACCTGCTTGTCCCGCCAGGTAGGACTTCAGTGGCCCAGCAGCCTTGCAAAGCCCTTGCCCAGGGAGGGATTTCCTTCCTGAACCCCCAGCTGCGGACTGGAAGGAGCTGTACCTGGCTTCAGGAGTAAGTGGTGTCCCCTGTGGCCAGGGCATGGAGACTTCACCAGCGTTGCACACAGATAGTGTTGCAAATGTGCCCAAAGACTTTCTAGCCACCTCATGGCGTGACTGTGATCCCATGAGGTGGAACATGTGGTGGGGAAGGGATGTAGAGTAGCGGGAAAAAGCCCTGCAGCTGCAGGAGGTGTCCTGAGGGTGGCATGCAGCCACAGCACCCAGGAAGGTCCTGTGCTTGGCTTTCTGTTGTGACAGGCCTTGATAGCAGCAGCAGTCTTGGAGCTTGTCCCTGAAGGTAAGCCACCATTAGCCTGGCAGCTGTGCAGGAAACACCAGAACATGCTCTTTGGGGTGAGCACACTCTACTTGATGTTACTGGAGGATTGTCCTTGAGAAAGAGTGGCAGCAACGTGTAGTCCCAGACAAGTGTGCGCTCTGGTTAGCGTAAGGGAATGGGCAGCACAGACAGGGAAGCACACGGTGCTGCAGAGCCTCCCTCCTGGAAGAGCTGCTCGGGTTCAGCACAGTTTAGAGCAGCCCCCCTTTGGCTACTGGTTATTTTGGGCACTTTGTTGATCCTGAGAATCAAGCCAAGCATCCTTGCTGCTGACTTGAGAGCCAGGAGGAGGTTTTGTGGGTTTCTAGGGTGTGGTGTTTTTGGATTATTTTTTTTTTTCTGGTTTGTGAGTGAGGATAATGGGGAGGGCACAACATGTAGTGGTTCAGTGAGAAGTTCGTGCTCTGGGTACCTTGGACACTGAGGTAGTGATCAGGGTGCTCTACTGCGACTTACTGAAGGTGCGTTCTAGCAATGAGCATCAGCCACATATTAACTAGAAGGGATCTTCTGGTGGGAAGCAATGAGCTTCATGAGAGACTTTTCCCCGTGTCAAATAGGTTTGATATTCTGGAGTGTCACTGTGTAAGAGAACATGCATCTGAATCAACAAATTAGAGAAAAATGTCAGCTGTTAGATGTTAGTGGATGGAGCTGTCGCATGAAGTGAGTGTGTGGGTGGTTTTGAATTAAGAGATGCTGGAGGTGGGGAGAGAGTAATGAGAGAAAAAAGGATGGGATAGTCTGACCTTCGTCAGTTTCCAGTCCAGTGAGAACCTGAGGGAAGTGAGTGTGAGGTCTCCGAGGATGTTGTCACAGGAGAGGAGCTGAGTTGCTGAACACTTCACAGCCACAGGAAAGGGGAGCTGCTGTGCGTGCCCTTAGCTCTTCCCCTAGCCAGGCACTTCTGCTGCTTGCTCTACACCCACTCTGACTGTCAACCCACCCTCTGAGCCAATTCACCTGGCCAACCTAGTGGGGGGGTGGGAGGGGAAGCACAAACTAAACTTTGCTGCTGTGTATATTTTCCAGTGTATTAGAGCTGATACGGGTCAGTGTGGGGTGTGATGGATACCATGGCAAATACAAGGCAAGGCTGAAACTATGTAGCCAATGGCAGGGAAAAGGAAGAGGAGCGCAGGGGTCTCATTAGCAATACGGGCTCCTCGTTTGGAAGGTTTCTGGGTCCCTGAAATTACCTTAATGTTTCCCAAAGTGAACTCATGGAAAGGATATGGAGGGGGCTATGATGTGAAGAGGGCGAACAGACTTATCTTCAGTTCCTTAGACATTTCTTTTGCATTTCTAGTAAGCCTGTTCAGCTTAACTGAAGAAACATTTTCTGTGCTGTAGGATAATCACTTAAAATGGTGCTAGAGAGGTGAAGACACCCTTGGCTTTGCAAGCAGTGTTAAAGGGGTTGCGTCTACTTCCTGCCCTGCAACTATGCAGATCCATTGAAAGTTGGCCAATGTCTTTCCTGAGAAACAGCTGCTCAGAAATTTGGGAGGAAAAATATTTTATTCCTCGCATTCTGGCGGATTTGAGGCTCACCAGCTGGTTGAGAAGCCTGCCAAGGCTCTGTGCTGTTGTGGAAATGTACAGTAACTGGGCATAAGTAGCTCTAAGCCCTTTTTGGACTTAAGTGTGAAAATGTCTTAATGCTGGGAAGCTGTTGAATGTCTGTTTCAAAGTAGAAATAAATCAGAAGGGAACTGCTCTGTCTTTGCCAACAAATAAACTCGTTCTGGGGAATTTACCAACCCTGTTTCCACAGCACCTCTTGGGCTCTGCCTGTTGGCTGGAGCTGTCCAGGCCCTCACGCTGTTAATGTCTGTGCTTGAAATACAATGTTCAACCCGGTTCTTAAATTGGATTTTTTTTTGACTGATTGTATCCATAATTTGTGTTATTACAATCTGAGGACCAAATTCTCACTACATTAAGGAAAGTCTCCCATTGACTTTGAGGAAATTTGACTCTAGTTCTAGCAGGCTGGGTTAAACAAGGAGAGGCAGACAGAAGATTTCTGTCAAAAGGACTGCTTCAGCAATGCAATTTCTGTCAGTGTGTTCAGGGTTTTTTTGTTTTTCTTTTTTTCTACTTACCCTGAGTAAACGACTCTGATTTGCTTTTCTCAACTCCCTTCCCACCCACAACTTGGAGCAAAGTTTATATGAAGTATTTTGTTTGACTGCTGTAACGCAAGTATTTTCTTTGCTGTAAATTGAAAAGAAATATGTTTGCCTCAGTCCTAAAGCCTGGCTCTGGATGGAAAACTGGATGTTTTATGGCTTAGGATGCAGTGGTGGTACTCAGCCACAGGGACAGCCTTGTCCAGCTCAAATGTGTGCCCAGGTTGGGATATTATGGTCTGAGGGGGTGGGCTGCGGATGGGTAGGCTTGTAGATAAGTAAATGACTGGCTGGATTTTGGGGCTGCAGAGAGAAAAGACTGGTTTGTATTCTACCTGAACTCCTGACCTTCAGGGTGTGTGGGGAGGGCCCTTGCCTGCAGGGAATGGCTGAAGGCTACATGAGCTGTGTTTAACCGTTTTGTGAGAGTTCTGCGTATGCATCCTACTTGTCCAAAGCTGCTCTTACCTGTGGCCAGGAGCTGCCTGTGTGTGGCTTTTACAATGGGATAAAGATTGCGTGTGCTGTCAGTATAGTAAGGGATGTTCAGGTAGACTTCTTCCCTCTGGTTGAAACAGGCCAGTCTCCTTGTAGCAACCCCGTCCATTGGTAAAACTCAAATCAAGGCTTCTTAATGTAGAGTGAATTGTTCTCTTGGGATGAAGTTCAGGCTGCAAAAGGCCAGAGCTTCTTTGGATCTCTCCCAAGACTTTAACAAAGCAGTATCAACCTATTGGTCTGATTTTTGTATATGCTATGCAAAATTTCTGAACAAGATGTTCTTCTAACCCTACAAAAAGAAAGGTCAGGAGAGAAAATGTGTGATGCAGTGGTGGGAGGCATTCAGATCCTGCCAAAATGGTGTGATGTAACTTGATACGGTGCCAATGTTTCAGCTGTAAACTGAATGCAGGTGAATGCTGATTAAAATGAGCCCACACAGTATCTATCTGCTGCATCTGTTGTTTGGTTTAAGGTAGCATCTAGAAATACAGGTGAGGGAACCAGATTCTATCTGTCTGGTGATATGAGTATTCTTATCTTTGTATTTTAGACCTAAAACAGAAACACGAACAACCCACAGATATGCAATGGTACTTACTCTAGATAACCTTAACAAAACCCCAAACACACCTTACTAATGTTTAGGTTTTGATGAGCAGACAGCTTGGGAAAATGTTGGCTTTATTTATTACACCCTATCATCTTGCAGTCTTGATGTGTATAAAACTCTGATAACAGCCCCTAGGTGGCTGAGGGGAGAGCAGTGGATGTTGTTTATCTTGACTACTAAGGCTTTCAACACTCTCCCATAGTATCTTCACAGGCAAACTAGTGAAGCACAAGCTAGAGAAGTGGATGGTGAGGTGAGGTGAAAACTGGCTGAACTGCTATGCTCAATGGGTTGTGACTGGTGACATAAAATCTAGCTGGAGGCCAGTCACCAGTGGTGTGCCCCAGGGGTTGATACTGGGGCCAATACTGTTCAACGTCTTCATTAATGACCTAGCTGAGGGGGCAGAGTATGTCCTGTTAAGGAATGAGCCAACAGAGATCTTGTGAAGTTCAAGAAAGAAGGGCAAAATCCTGCCCTTGGGGAGGAATAACCCCGTACACCAGTACATGCTGGGGCCAGCCAGCTGGAAAGCAGCTTTGTGAAAAAACACTTGGGGGTCCTGGTGGACGCCAAGTTGAATGTGAGTCACCAATGTGCCCTTGTGGCAACACACCAACAGCCTCTGGGACTGTGATAGGCAGAGTGCTGCCATCAGGTCGAGGGAGATGGTTTTTCCCCTTTATTCATCCCTGATGAGGCACACAGGGAATGTTGGCTCAAATGCTGGCCTCCCTGGTACAAGAAGGAAGTGAACATTCTGGGGCTTGTTCAGGAAAGGCCTGTGAAGGTGAAGAAGGGACTGAAGCATCTGTCACAGGAGGGGAGGCTGAGAGAGCAAGCTCTGTTCAGTCTGGAGAGAGTCAGTTTGGGGGGGTCTCATTCCTATGTATAAATGCCTGGTGGGGCGGAGTAAAGAAGATAGAGGGGCTTTTCTCAGTGGTATCTGGTGAAAGTACAAGAGGCAATGGGCAAAAACTGGAATGCAGGAAAACTCCATTTTAATATAAGAAAAAGCTTTTTCCCCTATGAGGCTGTCAGAAACCAGAATGGGTTTCTCCAAGTAACCTGCTGCAACTGACCCTGCCCCACGCAGGGGCTTGGATGAGACAGTCTCCAGAGGTGCTCTGCCCACCTCACTCATGGGAGTAGGGAAACCTCTCAGTTGTCAGCACAGTGCACATTCCCTTTGAAAGAATTTCTGTGATCAGTGAGAAATCTGGGATGGTGTGTGTGTTACTCCAGCCCTAGCAGCTGATCGTGCTAGGTACACCCTTAGTAACAGGGGAGGAACTTTTAAACGAAAGAGTATGCAAGCCATCCTACGATGCTTCTCCACAGAGGCACAGTCTGTATTAGTTTAGGGAGTTTTAGCTTCCTGGAGCAGGGCCTATGTTCCCTTAACACGTGACACAGCTGCATGGATGAACACCCATCCCATAGCACTGAATCTGCTTTTGGCACACTCCAGGTATCTGTGAACTCGTGGCTCTTAAGCTATTCTACAGACAAAAATCTCGAGTGTTGAGAGTGTATTGTCAGGGCTGGGAAAAGAGGCTTTACCTCCTCTCCGATTTCCTCGAAGCACTGCAAAATGTGTCACACAGAAAGGTGGTTTCATCAGTAATTCTGCTTGGCTGGAGGGAAAACACTCTGTACTCTATTTATTTGATTGGTTCAACATGAAGTCTCTATTGGCAGGTCAGTCGCTTCCTGGGCGCTCCCAAGCTGTGAGCAGAAGGTGAACTCCCAGCCCTGGCCAGCTGTGGTTGATGTGGGCAGAACTACTGGCCAGGTTGCCCTCCAGCTCAGCCAAGTGTGGTGTTTGCCGTGTCCATCCCCCTTGGCTGCCCTCTGCTCTTAGAGGCTTGGAAGTGTCTCTGGGATGTTCCTCTCCAGAGGATCTGGCACAACGGGTATCCTAGGCATACTGGAGTTCAACTGGGCAGGAGGGACTTCTAGTGGAAATGTACATCTGTTACTCCTTAAGCATGACCACTGTCAAGGTTTCCATCCCTTCAGCAAAGCAGTTCTTAGCCAAAGGCTCGGTAATCTTTGATTTTTCAGGAGGAGAGGGAAAGGGAGTAAGTCTTCAGGATAACTGATTCTTTTTTTTAACTGAAGAGATTAGTTTTGTTTTAAATTACAGTATATTGAGTCAGTGTCTCTGACACCCACAGCTGTGTTGGAGGAAAGCTGCTGGAGGACTTGGTCGGGCAGGATCCCGCGTGTCTTCTCCAGCTGTGTGAGGGATGCACCTTGCAAGGGGCCCTGCGCAGCCGCTTGCACAGGGCGCCTCACGGCTCCCGTGCCTGGCTTTGCTTCTCCGGTGGGAGCAGCCCTCTCAGAGGGTGCGTGTGTGCCCAGCAAAACAAATGACATTGTTTTCACATGGTGTAAAAACCGCTCCCTCCACCTTCCCCTGCACCGCTGCCCGTATCTCGGCTGTAAACCCTGAGGGGAAGCGGCGGGCTGAGTCATCTGGCACTCAGTGTGTATTCACAAAACAGAAAGGCTGGAACACTGCGGAGGCCGGGAGGAGAAACTGATGCACAAAAGATCTTGGCCAGAGGTGGTGGGTTCCCCCCCACTCCTTGCCTGTCCTCAGACTTGGTTGCTGACACAGATCACCGGGTTTCAGCTGTGAGGTGATTAAAAAAAAAAAACAAAAAAAAACCAAACCAACAACAACAAAAAAAAAACCCCAACCATTGATGAGACATCAAACTGCTGGGCTAAATTTGCTTGCATTTTCCCTGAAAAACCTTGTACGTGAGCTCAAGGCGGGGACTGCAGCATGGAAAAAGGCTCGCACAGGGAATGGCTTTGAAGATTTGCGGTGCTCGCAGCCAAGATAAGAGGGTTGGTTGCGTTCAGCCCCTGGCGCCCGAAGGGGTGGTGGGGCTGCCTGTGTAGCTCTGGCTGTTTCAGCTGCTCCTTGCAGCCTGCAGCACCATAACTTTGATCTTGCTTGCCCAAGGGTAAGGGAGAGGGAGCACCAGGGCTGCTCCTGGCATTGCTGTGGAGTAGGGTAGTGTGCTGTGGTGGATGTGCGGCCTGTGCGGTGACACAGAGGGACCCAGGCAAGCCTGGCCTCGCACCCATGGGGTTAGCTGGCTGTTTTGCGGCTTCCCTATGTTCGCTTCTGACCCTTTTCCTCCCAGAATAACAAAATCAGAGCTGGGAGGTTGGGTTGCTCTGCTGGGTCTCTCCTTCCTCTGCCTGCTCCAGCAGCTGATCTCCTCTTAATGAGCAAAGTTGCCTGGAGATGCCATTTACCCGGGGGGAGGCAGTTCCCCCTGCACTATGGCATTGATTTCTGGTGGTAACCACGTGCCCAGCCTCGCTTGCGGGTGCTGTTATCTCTTTCCATGCTTTTCCCTGTGTTTGCGAGCTTCCCCCTTCCTGGAAGAGAGAGGGTGAAATGGCATGTGGTCCTGCTACTGTATGGCAGGCGGTGGAGACGGTGGAGGAGAAGCGCAGTGGGGAGGGATTGCTCCTTTCCTCTGCCTATCTCCCACCCACACGATGAGAACAGGGGGCGGTTGCTGCTGAAGCCACTGGATGGGAAATGGGAAGTGAATAAAGGAAGAAGCTTCTTTGCTGCCACAAGTGCGCCCTGTGGGCCACGCTGCTGGGGCCAAGGAGTCACTGCTATTAGCTGGCTTTTAGAAAGGGCTTCTGAAGTGGATGTGACCCAAACCTGCCAGACCTCAAAGCAGTAAGCCTGCGTTGTGCCTTGTGGGTAGGCACAATCCATCTACACACTTGCAAGAAGCACAAAGCAAGTATGTCACGGGCTCCTTGGGCTTGGGGAGCTTGTACAGCAGCTGATGTGGGGCTGTGTGGTCCTGCAGACAACACTGGGGAAGCCGGAGCCTGTCCCTCAGCAAGGCAGTGTGCCCCGGGGTGGAAGATGACCTCTATAAGGTTCACTGGCAGTAGTATCTCAGTAAAGACTCACTGTCCCATCTGGTCAGGACTGTGTGCCATGCAGAGACCCGGAACTTGGTATGTTGGGACCCCAAAACACAGATCCAAGCCCTGAGCCCTGTTTGCTGATTTGCAGGCAGGCGGCTGCTGCTGACACGGAGCTCCAGGTATCGATTTGGGCATGGTGGCCCAATGATCCCCACTGCTACTGCATCCTTCCAGCTCTTCAGGGTCCTGGTCTGGGATTTGAGGCCAGGGGATTTCTGTTTGTTTGTTTAAGAATGTTTTATTCATTTATTCCTAATCGCATACAGCTCTCATCATTGCTTAGGCTGTGGCTTTTAGCTATCTTGAAATGAAAAGAAAATACATGTTTGTCTTCCAGCACCTTGGGAGCCAAGGGAAGCCTTAGCCTGAGCCAAGATGTAACGTGGCAGTGCAAACACTAATATCCGATGTTCCCCCAGATTTGTAATTAAGAGCCGATGATTTTCCCAAGGTTACCAGAAGGACAGTAGGCTACAGGACCCAGTTGTCTGGCTGCCATAACACTAAACCTGTTCCTATGGCGATGAGCTGATTGCTGTTGGGTTTTGTGCTGATTTCAGGGGAGGTTTATTTTTAATTTTTTTAATTTTTTTTTTTTTCTTTTACAATGAGGGCTGATATGTATCTCCTTTCTTCCTGATGCAGCCAGGATCTCAGCACAATTTCTCAGTACTGCAGCATCCCGTAGGGGCCGCAGGCAGTGCCAGGCACTCTGTGGGGATGCCGTGAGAAGCAGCCCTTTTCCCAGGGGTCTGTCAGTCCCGGTGCCATCATGGAGGTGAAGGGAGCCAGTGCGGCTCCGGTGGCTTCTGCGGAGGGCTGTGCTGGAGCTGCTGCTCGGTCATTTTTTTCTCATAGTATTTTTGTCAGAGGAATGCACCTCCTGACCCGCTGCTTGCAGCGCTGCCTGGGAGAGCGCAGCGCTGGAGAAGGGGGGTCCAGGCCATGCTCCAGCTGCGGCTCCCCAAGCTGCTCCTATTTTGGGAACGGGTGGGTGTTTCCAGGTCCCCTGGGTACGTGCTGCATTTGCCTTCTCGCCTTTGTTAATACTACTTGGACAATAATGAGGACCTAGAAACCTGTCATAATTTACGATCTACTTTTTTTTAGTTAAGCAAGAGACAAAATTGATCCTGCTCACCCGCCTCTCCCTTTTTTTGTAGGATGCTTGCCTGAGTGGGAAGCGTGCAGGGAGGGCTGTGTTGGTGCAGGTACCAGACAGTTTTTCCACCTGGTTGGTGCTCCCAGGCCACACCTAGTGTAGTGAGGGAAAGAAAAAGATATTTTTGTCCTATTGAAAATTTGGGTCCCGCTTCCTGCCTGTACTGGAAGGTGAAATGTGTTAGGAATGAGCACAGCGTACATCTCGTTAGCTTCTCTGTTCACTGGTTGGGATGCTTTGGGAGGTCTTAAACTGTCTGCCAGTTGGGAAAGCACAGGCTTGCTCCTGCCTGTTCCTGCCTGCTTTACTGCTGAGATGTCCCTCCCCCAGCCTTAGCATGGGCTCTGAGCCCATCACAGACTTGCTTAGAAGTGAGTTGTATGTGCAAAGATGCGCTGTCAAGGGATGGAGTTAACTGCATGCTTGACTTCTTTAGTTGAACCAGGGCCATAAATAGGCCAGTCACAACAGTACAGCATTTTTTAAATGTCTGCCTTTCTGACTTGCTAGAAGATGGGCTTATTAGTCACGGATTAAGGGAAATGCATTTAACTTAACACAACCTTCAGATCACCCACCTACTGTACGTGGTACGTGCATGGGCGTCAGGTTGTGTTTAAGTCTAACTGCTGTGCTGAGCAGGGAGAGCCATGAGGATGGCTCCCTTGGGGCTCTTCAGCTCCAAAGCCAAGTCCTCCCTTTGCATGACTGCAGCAGTGTGTCCCAGGCTCCTCGTTTCCCTGTTTCGTGGGCATCCTGAGAAGTTTTTGTTCAGTGCAGCTCCCATCTGAAGTCCTTCTGGAAACCAGATGTGTCAGCTCAGCAAGACATCCTGCCTAAATATTTTCAAACAGAAGTTTAGGGTTGCCTTGTGACTCTTGCTTCGGGAGTTGTTTGTTTTTCAATGTTGGTTTTGGGTCTTGTGGCTATCCCTCAGTGACAGGGCCGGATCCCGATCCGACTTTTGCCGGTCGGACCAGGAAGAGCTTGTACTGAGCTGGGTGGCACGAAGGGAATGTTGGAGGAAACCCCTTGTCCACAGGGTCTTTCTAATCCAAATATCAGCACAGGGCAAGCCCCTTGCAGAAGGTGTTGGGACTCACCCTGGTAGGCTGTGCTTGCTGGAACCGCAGTCAGCACTGGGAGAAGGGAAGGAAAGGACATCAGTTAGGACATCAGTGGGGTTTTTCAGTAAGAAGTGAAAGGAGACCATGAAAGCACTTCTTTGCAGCAGTCTGTAATTTCTGAGATGGGTTGTGATGTGCAGGAAGAGGCTGGTTTGGCGGTTCCCAGCTGCAGGGGCCCTCGCTGTGCACCAAAGCAGGTTTCCCTGTGGGATGCTGCACCAGGATGCAGGCTGGCACGGCCAGCGCTGACTCCTCTGCTAGAGGAGAGACCGTTCCCTCTAACAGAGATAAACTTAAAAAAATTTCCAAGCTTCTCCTGTCATTGGGAGAGTAAGGGATTACTGGTAATGCCACTGGAGTTGATAGGCCAAATTTATTGGTAATTCCCAGCTGCTTTGGGCTTTTGGCTTAATGCAAAAGGGCCATAAGCCTAGTCTGCTAGTGCAGTTAACCAGGAGCTGTAAGGGACTTGTAGCACCGCTCTGGGATGCAGTTGTCAGAGCTGCCCTGATGAATATGGCCCAGGGGAACTCTACTGGCATGAAAAAGTCCGATCCTGGTATCCTCTTCCACTTAGAGCAAGTAGAAGCTTTTTCTGTTTGACTTTTCTCCCCTGTCCCCCTGCAAAATCCTGATCCCTCAGGAGCTTGCTGTTTTATTTTTATTTTTCCCTGAAGTGAAGCTGTACAGAAGTATTTTTTTCATGAAGGTTCCTCAGGTCCTGGCTGGTACTTCTGATCACAAACAGCTTTTGTGGTGATGGTACTGCCCAGGCAACCCACTGCCTCTGTCCTGGGGGTGGCTCCTACCCCAAGAAACAGTAGTAATGTGCATCCGTGTATATGTAGGGGAATGACTTAAATGGGAGAGAGCAGCTCCAGAGGAACTGGTGTTTGGTATGCAGAGGAGTTGCCTGTGGTGCTATGCAATCTGAGCTTGGTTTTGGTCCTCAGTCCCTCCCATGCTAGAGGAAAACCCCAGTAGCCTGGTGAGTTTATCAGCTCTTGAAGGCTGGTGGATTCGGCCTTTCTTTTCTTAAAAACAAACAAAATCCCAAAGTTTAGGCTTCTCATTGAACATGGAATGGTTTGTGGTTTCCCATTTCAATGAAATGCAGCTTGCCTTTGTTTCACTTTCATCTTGGTTTTTCCCTTGTGTTTTGGGATCCCCAGAGCTGGACATCTGGATCTGATGTGAATTGGGAAATTTCTGCACTGTCTGTTTGTGCCTGCCTGCATAAAACCAGAGTTTCAGGATAAGAGGGCATCCTTCTCCGTGCTTAAATTAAAACTCTCTTGGTAGGGTTCAGTGCAAGTCCAAAGGTCCAGGTAGACCTGCCTGGCTGGTTGAGCTGACATAGCTAAGGAACACCCATTTCCAGCCAGTGACTACAGAGGTAAGCATGGTGAGCAGCATGTCCAGTTGCCTTTGATTCACAACCCAAATACCCAGGGGGCTGCTGGCACATGGATCAGGCTGATGGTACCACTGATAGCTCCTGGAGCAAATTTTGAAGTGGCATCTTGACTTCCATAGCAAGTTGCCTTTGCCACTCTGCTGCTATGTCCTGAAGTTCGGCACCCTTACGATACCTTCTTGTGATGAGTCCTCGTTCAGAAGTGGCTACATTTGTACAAAGATTGTTCTGTTTCCCTTAAAATTATGTCGGGAGCTTGTGAAAGAGGCTCCATGAGACCCATGGGGATAAGTGACACAGGGTGAAGACTTCCATTCCTTTGAGATTACGGTTGGATCCACAAGTCTGAAGCAGATGGGATCCAACACAGCTTGAACTAAATTCACAAGGAGCGTTTGAATGCTGAGACAATTTTCAGTAAATACTTTGTGTTATGACATCCTGTGAGCTTCCTCAGAGTGTTACTGGAAGCCTGTTTAAGCTTGCCAGACTTCCAGCAAATTTTTTGTTGTTGGTTTTTTTGGTGTGTGTGGTTTTGGTGGGTTTTTTTTTTTTTTTTTCACACACTTAACAGATAAGCAACTGGAGAGCCTTAACTGCTGTGACCCACTGAGCTGGGAGTGGGGCAGTCTGGAAGGACCAGTGCCAGGTGCTCCTGCTTGAGCTCATTCCTCCAGCCTGACTCACCCACATCTCACCTGCACCCAGTGAGACAACACAAGACCTGTTTGCCTTCGGAGGGCTGTTGACTCATTTTAGTTGTCTCTGTCACTGTCTGGATATGAACCATTGAGCAAAAGAGTCTCTACTGGGGGGGAGGGGGAGGGGGAAGGGTCAAGAAAATAGGCCTTAATGCTTTCAGGTAGGAAACAGATGATGGAAAGAAACAGCCTTGGGTGGAACACCAGCTTTGGCTTCACTCCAGAACTGCAAATCTTCTGGCCTTGGGTTTTATTGCAGACCTCTGGTTTGGCTTTTGCTTTCCTAGAGGTGTTGAGACTTCCTGGTGGAAAGGGCTAAACGTTGCATTTGTTGTGAGCTGCTTCAGCTTGCTCAGGAAAACCAGAACAAAAGTTTCTGCTGGTTTCTGCTGCCATTTTGCTGGTGCAGCCTTGTGTTTGTTTGAATCTCCAATTCAAAACCTCGGTGGCATAGCAGATATCTCAAAGCAGCAGAAATTTAGCGGTGATCCTTGGTGACTGGAAACCACCGAGGTCTGTGTTCAGTTTGATCTCTTAACATCACACCTCTCCAGCCTGGAGTAGCGCTCCTGACCTGGCAGGTCACTCGCCGCAGAGCAAACATCAGTGCTTGTGGACCCTGGAAGCCTTTGAAGCCTTTGCTTCCAAAAAAACCCTGCAATGAAGGAAGATAAACTGTGCCATATACAAACCCAGCCCTAAGAAACATGTTATCTCTGAGAGGTTTGCAGAAACCCTCTTCTGTTTGGGAATGATGAAAGCATGACAGCTATTAACAAGCTGAAAAGAGACATTGGAGCAGGAGGCATCTAGTTTTTGATGGTGGCATCTTTCTCATGCTTTCAGCAATCACAAGGGTTTTCTGTAAGAATGTTTTGAGACATGGATATTCATGAAACTATACAGGCTGGAGAGCACTGGGAAAGCTAAAGAAACTTTTTTGGCAGCAGCTCATCTTTCTTAGCTTAGTGTACTTGCCCAATCTGTGTCCCTTTTAAATTCTAATGACTTCCTCAGGCACCACAAACACTCTGGCCTTGTCACTTCTCCTTTTGAAGTTTGCTTCTTATAATGCAGCCCGAAGTGCTCCTGCTGTCAGTCAGCTAACTAGTCCAAAACACTACCCTGCTTCAAAATCACTTAATTCCTTTTCAGTTACAAAGAACGGCTCTCCTGTTGCTGGCTGCTGACTCAGGCGAGAAAGGTAGCACGCCTTGTGCCAGCCAGGAGGGCAAGTTCCTGCAGCCACCTAAAATAGGGCAGGAAAATTGAAAAGCAAGATGGCCAAGGTGGGAAGCAGAGGTCTGGATGTAGTGATGTGTGTTAAGAGGGGGGGGAAAAAACATGTCTCGGTGAAGCTGGAGTCTGAGCATCAGTCAGTGCTGGGTGTGTATCTTCACAGAAGCTTGGGGTATCAGCCCTGTTGCTGAAGTTTTGTCCTTTGACCTAAAGGGCTGCCTGGGATGAAGGGTAAATATTGAGGAAAGTGCAGTTCTGAAAAAATCTCTGAAGTATTTAACTGCCCAGCAGCCTTTCCCAGGTCTGCAGGACCAATTTATCAAGTGTTGCCAAAGGGAGTCTGCTGTTTGGCCCAGATACACCGAAGCTAGCGGAGAGGCAGAGCTCATGAGCACCATGCTGTCCCAAGATGCTATTTCCAGGATCTGAGTATGGTCACTGCATGGTGCCATGACGTGTGAGCACGCCTGCCCGCTCAAGGCGAGGTGGAAGTGCTGCAGCACTGAGGGATATAAGCTGCGACATGTATTCTTCTTCACTGACCTTCCTCCCACTGCCTCCTGTATCCCCCACTACATCCGCCTGCACTGAGCCAGGGGTGGATTCACTGGTCCTCGCTGAGGTGTTTTGGCCTGCATCAGGGATTTCACTTGTCTTCTGCTGCTTTATACCAACGTGCAAAACTCATCCTCAAATGCCCTTTTGAGATGACACCCTGAGACAGGCATACAGAAGTGGGTAAAACATGCTGGAGCGTTGCCTCCAAAACACTGTGCGTGAGGATGGATAATCATGGGTGGGGAAAGTGCAAAATGTTATTTTGTTGCTGGGAGGCTCCTATAGATCCAGTTTCTCTTCTACACCTCTGAAACCTTTTCCTGCACTTTCCTTGCCCCCCACGACGGGGAATTTGTAGAAGCTTAAGTTGGCATGTCTCACCTGGAAATTTCAGACAGATGTTATTCAAAATGGAGGGGAAATTTAGATCATACGTTTCTTGAATGCCATGGAGGAGCTGAGGGGTTTGATGGCTTGAGCAGCCCTTGAGAGCTTGGCAGCTCTTGTGCCTGTGTCTTTTGGTCTGCATTTCGTGCAGCGTGTGACCTGTTCAGCAGCTGTAACAGATGTCCCTGCCGAAGGCTGAGATGGAGCTAATCGCTGCTCCCTGCCCTTTCCCTCTGGCTACCAGGCCAAATGTTTCCCCTTGGGTAGTTTCTCATGCAGATGAGTGCCAGGAGGCAGTGACAGTGTGTAGGCTACAAAGTCCCATCAGTGCCAGTGAGAGAGAAATGATTGCTGGACAGAAATCTTGGTTTAGGGGCAAACAAAAGACGATACTTGCTTTTTTCTTTTTTAATGAAAGTCAAGTGATGAAGGATAATAAGTAGAAACTTTTCAGTGGACCAGAAAGAGACGCACAGTGGTTATGTCCCAGTTGCTGTTTAAGGTTGGACTCTCTGGGTGGGAAAGCCCGTGCTCCTTCCCCTCTGTAGTAACATAAGTGGATGGAGCAGCATCCAGAGAAGCCTAATTCAAATCCCTTCAGTCAGGGGAAGGATTTGAATCCACCTCCCCACCTCAGAAGTAAAGGCAAGAGGGCAACTGCTTGGTCTTTGGGGATCTAGCCTCCTCCCACCCCCTCTTTTTTTCTCACCCCCCCCCTCCCCCCCAAAAAAAAAAAAAAAGAGTGAAACCAAAATTACTTTTACTTTACCTCAAAAAAAAAAAAATCACTTTTTAATTGTTTTCAGTGAATTCTGTAACAAAATATGCCTATCCCTAAAAATGGGGAGTGGTCATTTGTCTTTTCTTCACCTGCCTGTCTCCTTCTTAGAAAGCCTGGGCAAGCAGATAGCAATACAACAAACTAAATCGCATCAAACCACAACAGAAACAATCCTCGTGTTTTTCCTAACCCGAGGAGATTGAAAGGCTCCGTGGCTTTGTGCTCCCTGGCTGCCTCAGCTTCTCCTTTGAGGCTGGAGCTTAGGGGTGGAATCGGTGGAAGGAAAGTCAAAAGGCTGAGCAGATGTTTGCAGTGGCAGCCTGTGATTCCCTCCCGAAGCAATGGACCAGACGTACTGTTCCCTGCACAGGTAGGCACAGCAACATCTCTGCCTCTTCTTTTTCTCTGGATTGTCGGCAGGTTGAATGGACAGTGGTTTTCTGGTACCTTCTCTGCAAAACTGGAAGGCTGCTGGTGGGCTGCGGCTGGCTGTTCCTTACCAGCCAGCCGGCAGTTGTGAGGA
Organism: Charadrius vociferus; assembly: GCF_000708025.1. Lineage (NCBI taxonomy): Eukaryota > Metazoa > Chordata > Aves > Charadriiformes > Charadriidae > Charadrius > Charadrius vociferus. Next base: position 6,779,732 of record NW_009647731.1, on the reverse strand, counting down.
TGCGCATCTCTTTAAGCCTGTGAGTACTAGAAAACTATCTGGAGGGCAGTTCCTGCTCGCAAGATGCTAATCATGTCCTTGATTGAATTGCTTCCAGTGCTGGAGGCAGAGCAGTGGACTAGCCAGGCTGCACTTAGCAGTAAGTAAATAGAGAGTTCCTTCAAGTTATTACTTTCATTAAAAGCCATTAATTTATTAGTGCCAACACTTAACTATATTATGTTAACCTTTTGGATGGAAAGCAGCAACGTGGCTTTGAGCGAGGGCAGCATGGCCTGCCCTGGCCGCAGGGAGCTGGGCACGAGCTGCTGATTCCAAACTGCTGCTGCCTGCTCGTGCTGCTCCCTTGGGCGTGCAAGCGCTCCCCAAATAACCCAGGTGGGAAGGGATCCTCAGTTACTGAGGATGACATAAGTGCTCATTAGCATCTAATGCTGAGAAAAAAGAAATGCTGTGCTGGGTGAATTGTAGCCAAGCTACAAGGATGCCTCCAAAGTCTGTTAAGAGGGAGACGAAAGAGTCAAATGTGATTTTAGAAAAGCTCCAAGGAAGCTGAATTTGCTGGAAGGGCTTGAGCTCATTCATCAGCAGTTTCTTGTCACAGATTTTTCTGCTGAAATGGTAAATGAAAATAATGATCTAACTCTTAAATCTGTGATAGGATTAGTGATACCTCTGGCATATTTATGTAATGGTTTTCAGAGATTTAATTCAGAGTATTGTTCCCAGTCTGGGTAACTGGCTCTTGTTCATGTAAACAAAGCGCAAGACAGACAAAGTAAGAAAATCTTTTTTATCCGGTAAATGGTTGTTTTGCTGGTTTGAGAGCTGTCTTTCATTTCCCATGCCTCACAGTCAGGATAGGGAAAAGTTTTCCAATTCACATGGAAAAAAAAAAAAGAAACGCCAGCCTTTGTCCTGGTTCTTCGCTGCCTCAGCCACCCTGGGCTCCTGGGGGGCCCTGCTGGGGAAGAAGGCAGAGGAGTGATACCGTTGTCTTGTCCGGAACCGCCACTTTCCCACCTGTGCATCTCTTGAGTTTGACTTGCTGCTCCTCAGTAGTGTGGCTCAAGCCCAGGGTGCAGGTGGTACCTTCTCCTGTGACCCTAATGGTAAAACAAGTTTTTTCTCAGTCCTGGCAGCTCTTTCGGTGCTTGCCTCTCCCATACCTTGTAAGAGATTCTCCTATGCAGCAAAGCAGCTGTGGGCAGTGAGATGGGTCCATCACCATGAGTCAAACCAAGAGCCATCCATTAGGTAGGTCACTGCAGAGGTTGCTTACCTCGGTCAGTAAATGTCCCTGGCTTCTCTGATCGTTGCTCCATGAGTCTGACCATCACACATGTGGGGCCTGGACCCATAGGGAGACAAATGGGAGCTCATGTTGTATCTCCTCGTGCCGTGGTGTGCAGTTCCAGCAGTCTCCATGGCACAGGTGTGCTGACCCTTTATCTTTGCTGGTTTGCATATTACTGTCACTTATCCCAGTGTGCTCCTGGCTTATGGGAAGTATTGTATCACCATTTTTCCTCCAAGTATTGTCACCTGTGTTTCTTTCACATGGTGAATGGGACCTGTGTTGGAAGGGTAATGTGTGTGCAGTGTGTGCAGCCATTGCATAAATTGGGTGGTTTGGGAGTCTCTCTTCTGAGGCTCTTCCCTGTAAGTGACGCTTGTTTTCCCCAAGGCAGCCAATACTTGCTTTCATGAGTATTGGACAGAGAGTCTCTACTAAGAAAACACATTTGGGAGTTTCTTGGGCAACATGGATTAATAACACAAATGCTAAATGGAACAAAAACTTGAACCTCATTTGGAAACCTGTTGAGTGATGAAAGCAGTGTTTGGGGTGTGAAGCAAGGCAGAGCCTCTGTTTCTCTGGAGCATCACTGCAGTGTTCGGAAAACATTGGTGTCTCCCCACAGGGCACGTGTGTCTCGAAACTGCTCATGTGGTGCCCCACTGCTTTCATAATCCACAGCGAACAGGGGAGCTACTGGGAGAACTGCTGTTCCACCCTGACTTGAGTGAAATGTCATTTTGGAGGTGTGGGAGGGGAATAAAGATGGCATGTCTTGAATGTAAGAGCAGAGACATCCAGCCCTGTCCTCAGGTCACCTTCCTGTACCAGTGCCCTCCCCATGCATGTGGGAGGGTGGGTGGGAGCTGCAGCCTGCTGTGGTGGCAGATGTTGGAGGCCTGCTGGGAGACACTTGCTGAGTACTGGTGACTCATGGCAGGAGTGGGTTTGTAATTTGACCTCTGAGATACTGGTAGTCATTCCTAAACCTTCCCTTTCCACACCTCTTAACCCAAAACTGAAGTTTAGAAAACGTTGGTTTGCTTTGAATCTCATTGTTAAGAAGAGGGGTGAGCTTTGGTCCTTGGTGACCTCTGTAGATTGGGGGATTTTGGGGCGGTGGTTTTCTTTGGTTTTTGAGTGAATGCATCTGCTGATGATTTATACACTGGGATTCCAGAGAAAATACCTGTTTTGCACATTGCTGCATCAACACTGCTCAGTGCCTCAGCTGCGTGATGCTCCTTCCCAATGATTAGGCTCCCAGGTTGCCCTGAAGAGGATGGCTAAGGACTGCATGCCATGTTTGGACAAGGGATTGAGCAAGATTATTAAGAAAGAAATCTAGCAATCAATAACGGTGTTACTGTAGGCTCTGTCAGCCTACCCTGATATACTTCAGGATACTTTTAAACCCTGTTTTTCCCCTGCACTAGTGCAATAGCCTTGTGTAGTCATTCTGCTTTTCAGCTGTAGGAGCGGAGGCTGTGGTGGCCAGCACGGCTCCCCTGCTGCAGAGGAAACAGCAAGGAAAAGACTGGGGACTCCAGGGCTGTGTGTCTGTCTTTCTCTCTGACCCCAGAGCTCTTACTTTTGCTTTCTCAAACATAATTGCTTTGTCCTTCTGTTATGTTTCTATTGTTTGTTGGAGAAATGATGCCATTAAATCAACAGAGAATGGTGGGAAAATGCTTTGATATGAGGCCTTCGGAGGGTGTGTGCATGTGTATGTGTGTGTGCATGTCCTCTCTTAGAAAAAACAACACAACCCTGTGTGTATCTGGCAGCTTCCTTTAATTTGTGTCTTGCCTGCGAGAAAGAAATCCATCTCCAAATATTTTTGGCAGTTAACCTCCTTTATTTGTATTGAAGTGGTACAAACTGCAGGGTGTTGTTCCAGGGCTGTCGTTCACCATCATTGTGATAGTTAATCTCGTTAGGACCTTGCTTTTTCCCAGTCACTGTTCTGGGAACGTGGTATCCCAGGCTTCCTTTTTCCACAGAAGAGAGGGCTCCCGTGGCCGCAGGCTTTGGCAGGCATCAGGATGGCAGTGTATCTGCTATTCGGTAACGCAGAGAGGGGTGGAAATGTGCTTTCTTCTAGGTGTAGCCATGCAGAGTGATGAACAAGGATGATACAAAGTCTGCCACAGCATTTTGACTGGAATCATGCTTCCTAACCAAGGAAGGTTGGCTCCAGGAGCTGTGGTAAAGGCCTGAGCTGAGGTGCAGGGGTATGTGTTGCCACCTTCGGGGAGTGAAGACTGCATTGAGGCAGAGGAGAACAAGACTGGGCTGAGTGGGTGGCTACGGGATGCCTCCTCGTGCGGGATTTGAGCAGTAGAGCCCAACGTGTTTGTGTCACGTAGTTGAGGGTTTTTTTGCATGTTTCTTCTTCTTTAAAACAGCTGTTCTATTTGATCAAGCGCCTCTTGGTAGCCCCTTCCTGGATATAGCTATGCATTACATTAGATAGCAAACAACGGATGTCCTTTAAGTTGCAGGTCAGGTGGTCACCAACCCACCAGTGAAGTCAGCTGTGCAGTCTGAGGATTGAAGGATGGAGAGGAGAACAAAACTTCACTGAAAAAAAAAACCAATCTTAGCAGAAAATGGAAGGAAAAAGGGGGGGAAAAAACCCAACAGAAAGGACTGTGGGGGGAGAAGGGAATAGATGGTGGTGGCTTTAGAGGAAATTGCGTCTCTCTCTGTCACGCCACTGTAGGATCCAACTCTGGGGCTTGGCAGCAAATATGATTTCTGCTTTGTAAGAATTGTTGGGTTTGTTTACCTCCCTGCTAGGAAGGGAGCTCACTAGGGCCCGCTCTTGGGGATATTTACCTTAGAAATAGGACCCTCTTTATCATCCTGCCCTGCCTGACTTGGTTGAAATTTTTCTAGTTGACAGCTATCTTGATTTGGTTTGATCCTTACTGATCCTCTTGGCTACTGCACTGATGTTTCTTTAGTTGCTTCCCTGTTACGCAAGTGATATGTGACCTGGTCCCCCGCATGCTGAGGATGCAGCACTTCTCACAGCGACAGTCCAATCAACTCCAGATCCCAGCACAGTCTTCCATGGCGCTTTGTGATATGTCCCCATTTGGCGATGCTACGTGCATTCCCAAGCACCTGAGCACCAACCTGCAGTCTGCAGCCTAGTAAAGCCTTGGGGATCTTCCGAGTTTGATGGGCACTCTGGTAACATGGCATGCTACAAAGGGAAGAGATGCCAGCTTCTTTCAGATGTCACCCAACAAATTTGTTTGCCAGTGTGAGACCTCCAATGACTCACCGGTTGTGCTGTCATGGAAAGACTGAGACCCTTTGCAAAGAAAGACGTCACTGTATTGCCCCTGGAGTTTCATGCATATACCCTCTATTGCCTGTAATAAAGCAACCTGGCACTAAAATACAAGACTGCTCAGTAAATACTCCTTACAACACAGTAACTTTCATGTTTTGCTTCTCTTCTCCCTTCCTTTTTTTTTTTTTTTCCTTAATTTTTCTTGGATGCTGTTTCCCACCTTCAGAGGAAAGAGAAGTCTGTTGTTTGCTCAGCTAACTGAAAAAAAGCTTTGTGTGCATTTTCTGCTGCCGTTTTGTTAAAGTTCAGAGTTCCTAGGTTAGAGCTGCCGCTTCTCAATACGAGTCTTGTTCGAACTTCCAGAGCAGCCCACGCAGAGCTGCTTGGGTTCATCTGTGCAGTTCACAGCCCACAACCAACGAGACACATTGTTTGCCTCTCTCCTTCCATGATTCATACTTTGCAACAAAGAGGAGCCTAATGCTCCCAATGCGAGTGTGAAGCCAGGCGATACTGGATTTTAGGTACATCAATAGAAGCAGTCTGGGTGGTTGGGTGTTTGGTTTTTTTCCTTTCTTTCTTCCTTGTGAGCACTCATTATGTCTGAAAATCAGACAGCTTTGTGACAGTGGTCATAACTGTCTGACACTTGACTGGCTTAATAGGGAAACTATGATAGGAGTTCTCTAATTTTACAGTCGTCTTATTTTGAGGAATTCTAGCTTGTCTCGGGTTTGTGAGTTTTGCCTTTCATTTTGTTTAATCTAGTGATTCTCCAATGAGAAAGTTTACTGTTTACTGGTGGGGTTGTTTTGTGGGTTTTTTCTTTTTTTTCTTTCCTTTGATAAACATAGCTCTTCTCATTTTGCTGTGGGGAGATTTTTTTTGACAAATATTTATATACTTGCAATTATTTTTCTGCAGAAAAAAAAATGGCTGAGTTTCAACCGGACAACAATGGGCTGGGCTTTTTTATTCTTTTTCCATGAAAAGCTAAAAGAAACAGGCTGGCCAGTCATTGCAGGTGCAAGTGTGGGAAGCAAAGCCTGGTTTCTGATGATCAAAACCAAGCTGGTAAACTGTAGTCCACCCTTGTCTGCTTTTTGGTTTTGGGTTTTTTGTTTTGTTTGTTGTGGTGGCTTTTTTTTTTTCCAGCCTGGCTGAATGCTGGTGGGGTTTCAGTGCGGTGGGGATGCATTTTGGAGGAGCAGCCTTCTGGGGTTCAACAGGGGATGCTGCTTCTTCCTGGCACTGTATTTGGGCAAGCCCTTCCCCATGTGCCCTTCCTTGCATTACATTGCCCTAGTGCGCTGAAGCCGGCGGCATCCAGAGCAGGACAGAGGAGCTGTAACCCTGGCCGAAGCATTGCTGTACCCTTTCCTCTCCTGCTCCTCTGCAAGACCCTGATTCTGGCAGGATGAGAAGGATCGGTTTGCCTGAGGAAGGATCCGCTTTGCAACTTTGGAAAGCAGCCCCGCGTTGGGGCTCATCCAGCTGTTACAGCTGTCACCATCCACACATCTGCCTTTCCTCACAGCTGGAGAGAATGGCCTTCTCTAGCTGTCATCATGGGTGACTTTTCCCCCTTGCAAAGGCTGACTGTTACTGTAAGACTCCAAATTAGCTGAGGAGGCCTGGGCTGGGTCCTCCTGCTCCACTGACAGCACTCGCTATTCAGCCGCCTGAATGCCGTCTCTGTACCCGCCTGTCCTCTCTGCACGCTCGCTCGTCAGCTGCCCTATTGATTTTATGCAGCGAAGGAAAAAAGAAAAACCAGGGCAAGAAAGGGAACTGCTTTCTGCCAAAGCAGCCCCTCGGGCATCCCAGTGCTGCCAGCCAGGGATGGTCAGCAGCAGGAAACGGGGTCCAAAAGGCTGCCGTGGGCTGCCCTGCTTGGAGGGGGCTCTCCGGGGAGGCTGGGGGTGTGTGGGCACCTCGAGGTGCCCCTCGGCAGCCCCTCTGCTCGAGTGGCCTGATGCCTGCATGAATCACAGTGCTGTTATCAGTTTCACCATCTCTGGACTTTCCAAGGTTTTTGAAGCGAAAATCTTGGCGTGCCACAGGCTGCAGGTATTTACCTGAATCTGTGCTGTTCGCCAGCAGCTCAGCCCAGCCCCTTCTAGGAGGGGTGAAGCCAAAAGTACCAAACCCAGATCCTGCTTTTGGCAGGAAGGTGGGAAATCTCCCAACACTTCGGGATTCAAGGAAAGGGTGGTTTGGGAGTGAGATCTGCAGGCTGGGATGCAGGAAAAAGGGATTGTATTCCTGATCTGCTGGAGAATACACCCACACCCTTTGACAAATCACTTAATCTCTCTATGCCTTAGTTTCCTATGTAGCAAATGATACTCCTTATCTTTCACCTCTCATCTCGGTAGAGGAAAGAGTTTGTCTTTTAGTATGTATCTTATTACAGTTCTTTGTCCGGTGGCTGAGGCCCCTCTACCTTCATAAAATAAATAATTGAATTTAGATTAAATGGTCTAATATAATCCTGCCCAGTGGTTACTAAAACATTTGAATGGAAGTTCATTCTGAGCCTGTCTTTCCACTTCCTCATAAGGCCAAGACATGAAGTAATTAGATGTAGACATAGGTTGTTATTGTAGCACAATGACAAAGATCAGTGGTTATTGGTAAGAATGGCTTTTATAATCTAGTTTAGTGGTCATTTACCTTTCAGTGACCTTGGTGTCAGGCAAAATTGGCAGCTCTTTTGCAAGGAATGTGCTTCCTCAATGGGGCTTCGCAAGCGGCTGCGTTTTTGGCTCTGGCTTCACATGAACTAGGATAGACACCACTGCAATGCAAGAGACTTTCTGTCTGCGAAGAAAGGCCATAGACTTCTGCCAAAAGAAGCCCTTTTCAGGGCTGTCCTACTGCCACTGAATTGCCATTGAAACAGATCAGTAGTGTTTCATGCAATGCTTTGCTTATTGCTGGGACCAAAGTTGCAACCTTCAAACAGAGAGGGTCTGCTCAGGAGTTTCTGTAAAAACGGTTATGTTGCCTTGGAGTAAAAGAGGGAGAATATCTCCCATCCTCCACTTAAGTGCATGCAAGAGGACATGGTAGTTCTGGTTGTAACCCCCTTTAAGTCCTTATTACCTCAGTAAGATGTGATATTTCTATATACTTCAAAGTCCAGTCCTTTCAGTGATGATCATCCACTTATTGCAGATGCAAATCAGCCACATTTTCTATTGATCCTACACCATTCTCCATCACATGTTGCAAAATCCTTATGGTTTTATCTAGTGACTGATACCTGTGCCCACGGAGAAGAGCAGCATCATCTGAGCTGTGCTGCACTATCTAATGGTACCCCATATGTGTGCCCAAGCTTTGTAAAGAGATGGAGTAGGTCATATCCTGGGGCTTGGGAGGGCTGGATTCAGTAGAAGTATTCACAGTGACCTTGTCTAACTCTTTTAATTCTTCTGGGCCAATCATAATCTTAGAGGTAATCTCCCGTTTTCCATGAAGTAGGCTGAATTTTTGTAAGCACTATGGAAGTATTTACTTGAGACGGTGCCAGAAAGATTACCTGAGTCATGTTGTAATTGGGGGTTCACAAAGAAGTGCTACAAGAGTTGAGAAGAGTAATGTAGCTGTGGAAGGATGTTTCTCAAAAGCATCTCTGAGAATTGCGCTGCCTTGCGACTCAGGCTTCTGTCTACTGACCTCTCATCCTACTGCCCACAGCCATGTGATTTTGCAATCAAGTTCCTTGCACCTGTAACTATTGCCCTGCAGAGCAAGCCCAGCTACAGGAATCATCTCTTTACATGCTCTCATTTCTGAACTGCTAAGATAAGGAGAGCAAAACAATGCGGCTTGGAGGGAGATCCATTTGTTGCAGGCTGCTTTGGATAACCACCAACCTGGTTTTGCCATGAGCATGTTCAATGCATCATCACCATCACGTGATAGGTCTTTAGCTGAGATCGAGCAGTGGTTTCCAACATTCAAAATCTTGAGACAGTTTGACGTACGTAGGCTCTCAACTGTTTTTAGTCCTGTTCACCCGCTGGGACCTGCTGTGATTCTTGCTTGCACAGAGGATCTTCTAGACCCCCATCATATTAATTCTTCTTACTTCTCGCATTCGTCACTCTGATAAATATTAGCTTGTTCATTTGCAGATATGAGAGAATGAATGGTCACGTTGGTTTCAATGGCAGTTTACTTTGGAGGTATCAGGTTTGGATTGGGAATGTCCAGCTGAGATCAAGGAGATACTTGCATAGAAGCAGGTGGGTTGTATGCTGCTTCTTGCTGAAGAAGAGCAAAATGAATCTCTCTTGAGCCCCTGAAGTCTGAACCCATTGAAGTCTGACAGAGTCTTTCCACTGACCTCTGTGGCCTCAGGATCATGTCCTAAATGAGTTCCTTTGAGTCACGAGAAGCCTGAATTCAGTTTTGGTGGGCTGGGAAATGTAACCTACTGTATGGGCTGCGCTATTCATAAGAGCTCGGCCCTGTGTGTGTGCTAGCTGTGGATTCCTGGGAGAAGAATAAAGTCATTTTCTGCAGTCGTGGGAGTGGAGGAGGGAATGGGAATTACAACCCCTTCCCTGCAAATGTGTTATCATGACTTCCATGTGGGCAGCTGTGGGGAGCTGACCCACTTCTGAAGCTTCAAATTAAGATTTGGTATTTTTTGTGCTGTTTCTTCTGATACCATCTCCGACACATGAATATGCTGTCCATCCGGACGATCTAATAGGAACGTACATTTAGGTCTGGCCAGCGGGAACTGACCTCAATTTAAATTTTCTGAAGTGAGCCACCAAAGCAGATGAGCGAGGCTGTGATTTACCCCAGTGAAGTTTCCTTAAACTTAAAAGCAGCATGGTCCTTGAAGCTTGAGAGAAGCTGGTTATGAGTGTGTTTGACATCAAATGCTCACGTTTCATTGTTTAATGATATCAGTGGCATCTAATCTTGTTGTCGCCAAATACTACCTGTTTCCGTACAGTTTATGAAAAAAACTGTTGTTTCTTGAAGTGATTCTTGCTTTCTCTGATTTGCAGTGGCTTATAGCTGGGCAAAGCTGCAGCTTGCAAAACCATTCAAGTTAATGCAGCACGATACAGGCCTTTTCTATTCCCTACTGGTCCTAAATCAGACCAGAAGAGAATTAATTTGGTGTAGCAGGTATAAAAAAGAAGTGTGAGGTACTATCAGTTGGTAGGTTCCTCTGGAGCCATTATTGATTGATCTGGAGTCATTAGACTCTTTTACAGTCGAGATAGTGAAGATTATTACAGTTTCAGAGCACTAGAATGTTTTTCAATTAATGGCTAGCAACATTAACCTTTACAGTGTGATTTATGCTTTATTTATTAACATTCTAACCTGAGGAAAGGTTTCCTGGTGGCTAAAGATGGGGGAATAAGAAGGTGATGGCTCTCTCCTGGTCTTACACAAATGTTCTTTGTGACCTTGGAGGTGGTGGCACTTAAACTAGATATGCTTCAGATGTTTTTTATCTTATGAAACCAAAATATTAAGACTTTTCCAATTCATTGGTGTGAACTGTGACTCACAGGGGTACCACGGGAACACACAGCGTGTGTGTAAAGGGAACGGAGCATTGCCCTGGTTAAATTGTCCATATGTCACGTTACTTGGTGGTGTGCTGAGGAGTCAGCCTACTTTGCAGCCTGGCGCTGGCAAACCCAACCTTCGCTGCCCATCTGCCCCGCAGCTCCTGAGCATCAGGGAGCGATGGAGTGGGGTAGCTGGGGAGCCTCCAAAGGGGAGGAACAGCCCTGGCTGGGTTTTCAGTGCTTTTCCCACACACCATCATTCTTGTGCGGCGCTTCCTCTCTCTACATAATACTCTGTTATTTCCTCCCTGGAACGGGCTCCTGCTGCTGCTGCTAATTAGTCCACGATAAACTTCAGCATGAACAAAAGCAAGCAATTAAATGCCTGTTGCTTCAGCATGAGCCCTGTCAGAGAAGTGATTTGTCGGTGGCAGAGCTCAGTAGCTCCTCAGAGGAAAACAAACCTGTTAGCCTGGCTGAGCCCTCAGTGCTGGGGAGCGGTGTGTCCGAGTTGCTTGCTGCAGGTATGCAGGGATGTTTTGGTACAGCAGGTTTTCCTGGGAGTCTCTGAGATGCTGCTCAGTCCTGGGTCTTCAGTTCCACGTGGCAGAATGATCTCTGTGGTCACTACCTAAGCGTGGCAGCTTGAGAAGTTACTGAATTATGAATTATGTATGTGCTCAAGATTCAAGTGTCAAGATCTTGCTAGCTGCTTTTGTCTAATCTCAGCCCTAATGTTCAAAATCCGTCCAGGCTTTTTCCCCCTTGAGCACAAAGTCCAATAGGAGGAAGAATAGATGTTTACATGGGATTTTACTGGTGTGTGAATGGACAGAGGGAAGCTGGACCCACTTTCTTTTCAAAACTAGAGGGAAGGTTCAAGCTGGAAAACTAAATATGAATTATTCCTGGGCAGAAAATTGCAGAGGATCTCAGAAAATTCAGAATTAATGGATGTGCTCTTTTGAAATGCCACCCAACTGCTTTGCCAACGGTTGTCTCTGTTGCTGTTGTAGCTCTCGAGCAGCTGCTCACAGAACTTGAAGATTTTCTGAGGATACTGGACAAGGAGAACTTGAGCAGCACTGCCATTGTGAAGAAGAGCTTTCTCTCTGACCTTCTGCGAGTCTACACCAAGTCCAGCGGTACGGGCAAGGAAAACCAAGGATGGGGTGGTGGGGTCTCGTGGGAACTGCTACGGGGTCTTTAAGCAACTTTTTCTTGGAGGCTGGTGGGAAGGGGAGCCATGAAAATTAGAAGGAGAAAATGAAACAGATTATTTTTGCAGTGACCTCTAATTGTTTATGTAAAATTACTATAGTTATGTGTCCAGCTTTACAAGCGAAGGATTCCCAAGATTCCTAATACTTTCTGTTTTCCTTATTAAACCTTAAGTTTATTTAATCCACTTTGTAAGATACACAGGATGTACTGTTTGGCCAAGTTAATGTTTAAGTAGAAATTTTAACTTATGGAATTTCCTGACTATAAAGCATTTAATTTTTCTGCTTTTTATTATTGCTTGGGGTTTTTTCTGCACGTTTCCTCAACCAATATGCTCTCCCCAAAATGTACTCAGCAGAGACATTTTTTACATCTGTCTTTGTGGAAAAACTTAACAACGTGAAAGCAGCGGGTGGTAAAGAGTTCACTTTTCCCTTCGCTTGCAGGTGGCGATGAGGAATATATTTATATGAACAAAGTGACCATCCATAAACAGCAGGGTGACCAGGAGAAACAAGACAAAGGTAGGGAGCTGAAGATCAATGGTTGCCTCATACCTAACGGGGCAATGAAGGCGCACGTGTGGTTAGAGCCTTGCTTTACTGGGAGCTGTGGAGGCCCCCCCAGCAGCTCTGAGGGACGAGGCAGTTGATGGTGTGGAAGCACAGCCATTTTCATTGCATTCCTTTGGAAATCATGGTCCTTGCCAACACTGTGAGGTTATTCCTGGAAGTAGCACTTTGGAGAGCGTTATTTTGGGATAAAAATGTTGCCTTCTAAGGCTTGCAGCTCCATTGCCTGAAATATTTAAGGAAGCCCTCATGTTTCCTTTGGCCACGAAACATATCACTTCACCTCTTTGAGACCTTGAAAGCATGTGTCTTCTTTAGCGTGTTGCTCTGCTGTAGCCCAGAGGGTCTGCGTTGTCACAGCCTTGCGAGGCGAGTTCCCAGGCGCAGCCTGCACCCTCGCCATCTGCGCGGGCAGAGCACCTTCATCTCCCGGGGGATGCAAGAGTTCTGCAGTGTACAAGCCAAGAAATTAAACCTAGATAAAATACTCATTTCCTATTTAAATTTGAATTTGTAAAATGGGAAAGACCATAATTCTCTAAAAATGTCCTCGCTCTTTGAAGTTCATCACAAAGGCTGTTTGTGATAATTGCCTGGAGTGAGATTATTGCTGACGCACGCCTCGCTGGTGCACAGGTAGTCAGAGGCTGACCCTACCCCACTTTTTCTGATCCAAACAGATGAGATGAGGACGCATCAGTGCAGCCTGCTGTTGACATGCTGGTCCTGCAGTAGTTGGGATAAGTCCGTTTCCAGAGTTGTTTGTTTTGGTTTTATTGTCTTGTGGTGGGTTGTTTTGTTCCTTTGGTTTGGTTTGTTTTTTTAAACTACCTGCAGCTGAATTTAGGTTAACTTCAAATAGCTCTGAAGAACAGGACGTCCTCCCAGATTATGTGTGCAGCCCCAATGTGGTCTCCAGACAGGGACCTCTGGGTGATGCTGTAATGCTCCATAACAGGATTGCACAGCATCCTAGTAGCCCCAGGTGGCTCAGCAGTGACATAAACATCTCTTTATATAAGTTACCATTTGGGTATATAAACCAAGACTTGCGCTGATCCACCATGCTGAAACACAGGGGCAAATTTCAGACAATTTATTTTTAGAGTTGGTTCTTTTATTTCAGACTTTCCCTATCGAGGCCATGAGCCTACCCACTCCGTTGCTCCCTGTGGGACCTGGCGCTTCTCTCTTTCTCTGTTTTCAACAACCTCCCTATTCCAAGTAAAACTTTTGAGTTATTTGGAAATGCTGAAGTCAGTGAGACATGTATGGGACCTTAGCCATAGCTGCAGCTGGATGTACAGCCCTGATCCTGCCTCTCTAACTGCATGGAGAGGTCCGTGCCTGCCTGGTCAGAAGTGGGACCAGCAGGTTCAGAGTTAGCAGGTAGAGAGGGCCCCAGTACCCACTGGTGCTAGGGGGTGTGATATGGATCTCCCAGTGGTTATGCAGCTCCCTTTACCCCTTTTGTCCACTGTTGCTCTGGGCACTTTGTTTCACCAAAATCCTTTGGTGGGATGTGGTCACCACACTTTTGTGGCTGAAGTCAATGGGACCTCTCATGCCCTGTGGGGATAATACATCAGCTCCAAAAGTTTCCTTTCCAAGCCTTAAAACATGCTATTTCTGCAAAAAAACATATTTCACTCACTGCTTCTAATTCCATCAGTAAGGATTTAAGCTAAATGCGCTCCTTTTGACATGCCTTTTTATAGTACAGTAATTTAATTCACTGCAGTGAATGATGAAGGCACCATCACTTACTTAATCTTGTTTACTTGAGACACACAGCAAGTCTCTACCTTGCAAGTCCGTGGGACTCTTCAGTGAGCCGAATGCCATCTCCTCCTGGAAGTCAGCACAGAGGGATCGAGGTGCAGGATCTTGGGAGGTGGGACCGACGAGCAGCTTAGGGCTCCTGGTGGTGCACACTGCAGTCCTCTTACCTCAAATAACAGGAGGGATTCGCTTTTACAAAGAACAGAGAGCACTGATAAATAACAGTTAGTACAAATGCCAATTTTAGCAGGATTTTCGTTCTTTTTTCTTCTTCCTTCCCTCTTCTAAATTCTGTCCAAATTCCAGGTTTTAGAGAGACATCTTTATCAGAAGACACTTGCAAAGTGTTAAAGCTTGTCTAGGAAAAAATACTCCTTCCCTCCCACCCCAATAAGGAAACAGTCTGTGATTTGTGGTGCTGACGTGTGTAGCAGCAGAAGGAAGGGGTATGTACAGCACATGCTGTGAGGACTTTCCATACAGAAAGCATGCCCCCAACATAAGATGGTCATAGACCTGTTGGAAGTGAGTCCAGAGGAGGACCACAAAGATGATCAGAGGGCTGGAGCACCTCTCCTATGAGGACATGCTGAGAGAGTTGGGGTTGTTCAGCCTGGAGAAGAGAAGGCTCCGAGCAGACCTTATAGCCCCTTCCAGTACCTAAAGAGACTACAGGAAAGATGGGGAGGGACTCTTGATCAGGACGTGTAGTGATAGGACAAGGGGTAATGGTTTTGAACTGAAAGAGGAGAGATTTAGATTAGATATTAGGAAGAAATTCTTTACTCTGAGGATGGTGAGGCACTGGAATAGGCTTCCCAAGGAAGCTGTGGATGCCCCATCCCTGGAGGTGTTCAAGGTCAGGTTGGATGGGGCTTTGAGCAACCTGGTCTAGTGGGAGCCCATGGCAGGGGGGTTGGAACTCAATGATCTTTAAGGTCCCTTCCAACCCAAACCATTCTATGATTCTATTAGGTGCTTGTCCCCACGTGCTGGGCACAGCGATAGTTGCTCTCTGCAACCTCAGAACAGAAAACCCAATAACGTCTCCCAGGGGTCTTGTCAGGATGAAGGTTAAAAGGGGATTCTTCCTCCACAGAGCCTGAAAATCAAAGCTCCATTGCATCCTGCTCTGCTCTTCAGCTGGAGTACATGGGCATGTGTCCATGGAGGTGGGCAGGTTTCCAGCAGGGTGAGGACCAAAGCTGTGGTCTCCGTCCTGCGCTCCAAGGTTGGTGGGAGGAGGAGGAACTGCTGGTACAGAAACCAAACAGCATTTTCCTGGCATGGTGAGGTTCAGTGGGATGATTGCTAGGTTTCGGAGAGTCGAGAACAGATGGTCAGCACTTGCAAAAGGTTTGGCAGTGGTTTTTGCTGCTGCAATGATTTCTCCTCTGTGGAGCTGAGCATGGGAGGTTCTGCCTGGCAGAGGAGGATGTCAGTTGGCCTGTCCATTTCTCTCTGCCAAGGAGGCCTCTAAAAAGTTCCCCGTGTGGACAACTGTAAGTGTGGAGATAATCCCCTCTTGGGTAGCAGCCCAAGGGCTTTAGGAAATCTTAGACTTGTTTCTGATGTTTCCAAAAGCAGCAATGACCTCAGCAGCTGCTGTTGATGGAAGGTGTCTGCCCTGACAGCACCATCTCCTTGGTCCTTTACAGAAAAGGCCAACCTCCAACAGCAGCCTGTAGATATGACTCTGGCACTGTAATCATGGGGTATTTTGGTAGGTGGATCTCCCCATGATCAGTCTGTGTCATAGGCTCACCTGCTTTACTCCATTTGAACCTTACAAGACATCCAGCAGCCCTACTTGCGAGGCGCAAACAGCTGCTTGGAGTTGGTGTCTGTTGATCCATGGGTGTCCGTGTCCTCCTGACTTACTGAAGTCAGCCAGTGCTGATGACCAGGAGTCCTGCATCACAGGGAGCAATTTGTCACAAGAGATGTATTTTGAGCTCTCGCGCCGTCAGGCCAGGAGCTGGCTGCAGCCTGGCAGGGCAGAGCTGTCATCGTGGCTTCCGAGTCCCAGACGTGAACAAAGTGATGTGGTTTCCAGCTTCTATTTTTAAAGTCCAGAAATATGCAGCAAAGTTCCTGCCCGCATCTTCTGAGGGCAGTGCTGACCGCTGCTGGGCACTGCGCGGTGCCTTGGCAGCATCCGCAGGTGACTAAGGGAGCTAGAGCATCCACTCTGCTGCAGATTCTGGACCCAATTCCCTTTTAATTTACTGGACTTGCAACGCCTGAAGACCTTACCTCATTTCTCCCACAGTGTTTGGCAAAGGCGCTCTGTAAAAGGGAATTTCCCCCCTCTGCACAGGGTAATGCCTTCAAAGTCCTTCATTTTTCAGCTGCTTGGTGCCTTGCTCCCACTTGTTCCTGAGCATTGCTGCGTTGTGCTGTCTCGGAGGTCGTGGGATTTGGGCACTTGTTTGAGGCCACCCAGGAGTTCTGTGGTGGGGAAAGAGAGGGACTGAACACAAGTTTTCTGAGCCCTTGCCATACCCTCCAGCTACTGAATCACTCTGCATTCAGCTGCTTGGAAAATGTGACTTTCCAGAGGCAGACGCCTGGAACAGTTCTGCTGCCATATGCCCTTTCACGTGTTTGGCCTGGGCTGCTTTGAGAGCAACTCTTCCTTCGGTAGTGGTTAAACTACTGTTCTTGGCTGGCTATGATAAGCCGTTGTGCAGCCCAGCTAGGCAGCAGCCTTTGCGGTTCGCTCTGGGAGCAGGGTGGTATGAGCTCCACGTTTCTGGAAAGGCAGCAGAGGTGGGGACAGTCACCAATCTGTCCGTTTGCAGCAGCGGGGATGAGAGCGAGCAAGGACTAAAGTGCTGTGGATCTCCAGACACTGTGTAGCATCCGCCTGTGCTGCTTCTCAAGACCCATTAAAGTTTCAGCAGTGGGTCTAGGCTTCATGGTTTACCCTCCAGAAGGAAAAACATGCCCCCAAACCAGATGCCAGTTCTTTTGCTTGGTCTCCAAGTGCCACATTCCTGGGTACGGCACGAAATGACATGGTGGCCCCGTAGTGCTGCCTGTAATTGTCACTCTGCTTCTTACTGAAATAGCACCTCGCTGTTCCCGTGCACCCTGGGTAGCGAGAGCTTTGCTGGGAAATGCCACATGCCATCGATATAATTGTGTTTCTGGCTTGCAGCGCTGGATCGGAGGAACTCCTTGACCAATGGAGACTCAGGACTGCATTCGTCCCCTCCTCAGAAGAGCCTGCCGGACCTCCCCCCTCCAAAGGTATGTTTGGTGAGTCCTTTGCTTGTCGCTGCCTAACCCTCAGCCTGGGGGTGCGAGCCCCTGCAGGCTTCACTTCCATTACATACTGCACAGAACGGGTAAAAGGAGAGACCTCTGCTCATGTACAAATAGTCCTGGTGAGCTTTATTTAAAACAACAAAAAATAAAACTAAAAATATTTAACTAGGGGGCTCCCTGTCGGACGGGTTTCCAGCTATTCGTTTGGTGTTTACAAACACTGCAGGTCAGCATGTGGCCGGTGGCCCAGGCAGGGTGGCCGTGCTCCCGGGGTGGCTGGGCATCCAGAAACTCCTGTGGTTCCCACGTCTCGTGCGCAGATGGAGCAGGCAGCTGCCGGAGCCTTGGGCTTCCCGTGTGTGTGCAGGAGCACTGTGCAAAACGGGCTGTTCCCCGCCAGGGAAACCCACGCCCATCGCGTGGCAGCCCAGGCTCAAAGAAGGAAGAGAACTGATGTTTTCCAAAGAAACAAAGGTGAGGTTGGCTCTTAACTGTTGCTTTGGAAATATTCCCCGAGTTGTAAAGCAACTGTGCCCAGGCTGCTGGCATGAACTTAGGAAAACCAGAATTCCATCAGCGGTGGGGCAATCCCTGGGCAGGGCCAGGATCTCCCTCGCCGGCAGAGCCTTGCGTGGTTTGGCCATTAGCAGAGAAGATCAGGTTTGCTTCCAGCTGAAGGCCCTGGTGGTGTCTGTGCCTTGGGTGACCGTGCTGGGCATTACGCCAGCTGTACAGCCCCATGGGTCTGTGAGGAGGAGTTGCCAGCACTGCGCATTTTCCCATAGGACAGCTGTAAATCTGGTCAGGGCCCAGTTATAAATCTAGCCAGGGGTCCATTGCAACACCATCAGCTTTCAGTGGGATTTTGTCTCCCTGCCAGCAAGCCAGGGTGGCTGTCCTCGAGAGATGCGGGTCACCCCTGAGACCCCGGATGTTGCTGTTCAGTAGTTGATCCGACGTGGGAATCGCTGTTGCTTGGGATTTCAGGATGTGAAAGGAAAGTGTGTGTGGGGAGGAGGAGGGGGAAGCATGGAAGAGGACGAGGAGATGCATCCATCAGCTGTGGAGAAGCATCTGCTCCTTTCCCAGGAAGGAGGACACAGGGTGAGGCCCCAGGACTTCTACCCAGAAGGGGCTGTGTGGCTCAGCTGGAGTTAGCTGGAGGAGCTGGGAAAACAAGGGGATAGGAGGGGATGCGGCCGGCAAACCCTTGGATGCAGTGTGGTTGCCTGCTGGGAGCTGCTCCAGCCCTGGGGGGCTCTGCCCACGAGACTGGCCAGGGATGCAGCACTGGGGCTGGGGTCCCCTGTGAGCAGCAACCAGAGCATGAATGGCTGTTTGGCTTTGGTTTTCTCAAAGCCAGAGGGGGTGGTGGCTGTGGCAGGTGTGGCGAAATGAAGGCATGACCAGGGGAGCAGCAGCTGGGTGTCCCCAAGGCATCTCTGCTTGTGCTCGGTGCAGCCCAGCTTTTCTGATAGGGCAGTCAGGAAATTAAATGAGGGAATGAGAAAAATACAATCTTGGATATTAGTTGAGAAGGATACCTAAGCCATCCATCTTCTCCCAGGCCTGTGCTGGGAACTACCTTCTCCCACCTGCTTACTGCTAGCACTAACCTCCGTTGGATAAAGCAATCGCGTACCTCCTCACTGTGAGCATCTGAGTCTCAGTGAGCTGTTGGCAGCAAAGATGTCTGAGCATACTTCATGAGTGGGGCTGGGGAGAGCTTTAATGCGGTCCCAGTTAGTGTATGGAAATTGCTGTGGTGGGGAAACGAATCTTCCCTCTCCATGTTTGCTGCTCCTGGTGCAGGCAGGAGCCATGGCCACCTGGGCAGTGGAGGAGAGCGCGCAACTCTTTACGCAGAAACGGGGAGATTAGGAGAGGACCTCAGAATATATATATATTGGCTCTGTGAAGTTTTCTGTGATTTTGTGGTGTTAAGGTACCTCATGGTGTTGCTCTACACTTGTCTTTTGAGGCACGGGAGAAATTTGGTGATAAACTTTGCACAGCAGATTGTCCTTGGTATCCACTGACACCAACAGTCAAGGGGCAACCCAACAGGGATGGCCCAGCTGGATCCCACTAATTTCTTTGGATTTGTCCCAAAGCAACCTTTAAACAATGAGTCCTACAGGCTGTGGCTCAGACATCAGTGACCTTTCATCTGCAGTAGTCCTGGCAGCTCTGCCGCTTTCCGCAGCCGTCCGCTGAGAAAGTCACACGGTGCGGATGCAGATGCCCAAGATGGTTTTATTTGCATGGTCCGTTGTGCTGTAATGCAACAGGCAAATGTTCCGTAAGGACCGGCCTGGGTTAGATAACACAGCGTGTACTCTTTAACTTAAGCTAGAGACAAAACAACTCCGTGCCTTTAGGGAAA
>NW_009647731.1:6697846-6760119 GCF_000708025.1 Charadrius vociferus | reverse complement strand
GCAGCAGCTGAGGTGTAGTCCCACCTAGTCCCTGTTGGCTTCCATTGTCTGTAGGAAACAAAGCAGAGCGGCCCCTTCTCCCCCCCTCCCCCTCACTCCCTCTCCCTGACACTTGTGGGACGGTGTCAAATAAACCCACAGTGTTTCTTTGTGTAGGCAATTTGTTTATGGTCGTAGCACAATGTGAGCTGGCTGCACACAGGAGGCCACCACAGATGGCAATTGCAGGCACATTCCCTGGCCAGAGAAGGGATTAAGTAAAGCTTTGGAGTGGCTGGGTTTGTTTTTATTTCTTTAATTTAACACATTAGGACAAGTTCCTAAACCTTTAAGTGTTTGGAGGCAAGTGTTTTCTGGCAGTGTGTCCCACGTGGCTCTGGAAAGCAAGCTCAGAGTGTGCTCACGGCATCTGGCAGACCCACGTAGGAAGGGGTTTTCATCCAAGCCACTTGAGAAGTTTGCGAGGTTGGCAAAGCCATGGGCAGCTGGCCCACGTGGGAGCAGAGACATGTGATTTTGGCTGGTGTGGTCAGGGTACCTAGCTCCCACAGGATCAGCTGCGTTCCCCTTGGTGGGCACTTGCTGGCCAGAACATCTTTTCCTTCAAAGCTTCCTTTCTACACCTGGGCAGCAGTACCTGTTTGAAATATCCAGGGCAGGGTGGACAGCTTTGAACCTGCATTTGATGATGCTGGTGTGACCTGCAAAGGGACTGATCCTGCCTTAGACCGCTCTGCAATGTTGATGGCCAGCTGGCCTCTCTTCTCCAGACCACCAGGAGCAATCACGTGGGCCGGCATGAAGGACTGCGCGTGATCCGTGACCTTCCACATTGCTGTCTGCAGAGAGCGAGCTGCTCTTTGGCCCATCCTCCTGGGGAAAGTGGGGCTTTAGCCCTGCGTGCACTGAGCATCCTACCCAGGATTTGCACAGGTCTTGGTCAGAAGCCAGTTGAAGTGGGGTGAGCCAGAGCATACCGTTGTCAGATGACAGGAGGTGGTTTGACCTGGGCGAGGAGAGGGGACAAGTCACTGGGGAACGGGGGGATGCTACTGTTGGATCGTGATGGGAGAGGTGGGATGCCACGTATTTTGGGAAGAGTGTAAGCTGTGTCTTCATCCAGTTGTGATCTCTGGCTCCACTGTCTCACGTTCAACAGCCATGTGAATTACTTGAAAAGTAAAAAGTTTGTTTCTTAGCTTCACTTTTTTTTTTTTTTTTCTCTCTCTCATGTGTTGGTATTTCTAAAGGATCAAGGCACTGTTTTTCCTGCCAGCCCTTGCTTGTGTTTAGGGAGGGGTTTGGCAGGCAGCACAGGGATTTTCCAACACTTGGACTCTTTTCAAAGACTTATTTTCCATCAGTGTTGTTTATCCATTTCCTTCATCTTTTGCTCAGAGCACAATTAAAGATTCCTGATATAGTTCCTAAAGCAGAGATTTTTAGCTGTTGGTTTGCTATCAGTCAGAGACGTGGAGACACGACCAGCGACCGCTCAGGCTATGCTTTTCAGTGTAAAGCCAGGATTTCCCCAAATGTCCGCCCTTCTGGTTCTCTGTTCAGATAATGAATAGCACAGAGGATCATCCCCGGTTACGATGAGCAGCTTGGGGGGGAGTATCAGTGCAGCAGGCAGAAGTCCCAGTTCATGATAAGGCCAATGGGTTGGAATTGCTGCTTTTGAGGAAAGGCATGAGTTGATCTTTTCCTGGGGCTCTCAGCAAAATTAGAGAAAATAATATTTATGACACAATTATACAGTAATTTCAAAGAACTCCTTTATATTTGAGCTAACTGTACACTGGAAACACTCCACAGTCTCTTTCTTCCCTGTCACCTCAACCAGTTCACATTAAAATCCTGGTGTACACACGTGAAAGGTCTCATCCACTCGGATGCACTTTAGTGCTAATGAAAAGGATGCTCTGTTTTTTTTCAAGTATCTGCTTTTACCTTAAATCATGCTTCTTTTATTTATTTATTTATTCTGCAGATTCCGGAAACAAAACAACCTCCGGTCCCCAAGATCGAATCCCCAGAGGGATATTATGAAGAGGCTGAGCCATATGATGTCTCTGTAAATGGTATATCACAGCTAACGTCTGGGGAGGGGGAGGGGTTATGTGGGAGATGGAGGACTTGAGGTTTATGAGAACGAGTAGATGAAAGTGCGGACGTTTCTTACGTCTTTGTTTTCTGTTGCTGGTCACATTTGATATTACAGATCTAATGCTAGTTGGAAAGAAAAGGCTACTGAATTACTCAAATTTTTAATGTTCCTGTGGAAATAAGTAGTAGACCTGGGTTAATATAACGTCACTGTAAAATATTATAAACCATTGTGGGTTCTCTTTGTCTGGATGGTTTTCTGGAAGATAGGCTGTAGTCAAACACGGGTTTCTATTAAGGAGTGAGTGGTGACGCTGTGGTGGCTTGCATTCATGTCCTAGTGCTCTAATCGTCCCTTTGGGGCTCAAAATCCCTGACTCTGTTGGTCTGTTAGCCGTGATAACCGTTTTTATAATTGACTATTTATTCAGCTATGTCTCTTGTGGCAGTTTAGCCATCTGTAAACCTGATTAAAAAGCCACACTTCATGTGAGAGGACAGTGTGCGGGTTCCCTCTGCGCACACTCGCTCGCTGCCTGGGTCAGCAGCTCTCAGCAGTGTCCTCAGCAGCGCCACCGATACCTGTCACCCGTGGGCTCCGCAACCCTTCGGGAGGAGACGGCTGCGTGCAGGCTGAGCTCCCAGATTCTCGCTTTTTAAGATGTATTTCCGCATCCTTCTTTGGGTGAACACCCTTCACGAGAGATTGCCTGCCTCTGATCTGATAGCAGAGCTGATCTTGTCATCGCTTTATCATCCATTTAAGCCCAAAGGAGGCAGATGATACCACTGTGCTGCAGAAGAAGCGGGTGCTCGTCAGCCTCGACTGCAGCGGAGTGGGGTGCAGTGGCGTACGTGGTGTGGGGCAGAGCTGAGCGGGGAGACTCAAAGCAAACAGCGAAGTGAGAGTTCAGGGTACAAGGTTTGGATCTAAACCCTTGGCTGCTGAGTCTGAGCTGTTCACGAGAGAAGCTGAGTCCTCTCCAGCCCCGGTGTGTTCCCTGGAACAGGGAAGTGCCGGCAGTGCCACTTCTTGAAGTGGCGGGAGGTTGATGTATCTGAACAGCGCTCGCTGCGAGTGTGCACCTTGCACACCTGGACGGCTCGCAGCTCCGTGTGGGTGGCTGTTCTCACAACGGCTTAGGAGTGACAGTGCTAATCACGAAAAGAGAGATGCAGAAAGATCTTTGTTTCCCAAAACCCTCCCGTTTTGACTGCAGCTTCGTTACAGTGGTGAACAGGAAGATCACGCCCAGCTGGAGTGGGAAAAGGTGCAGGCTCATCATGGCCAGGGTGAAACATGCCGTTTGGTGCAGAGGAGAGGTTCCCCCCTGCTCTGCCACGTGTGGTTAGGTGCCAGCTCGGTGTTGCCGAAACGCTGTGGGCTGTTTGGCTGAGGGCAGGGCTGTGCCGAGCAGGGTGCAGGGGACTGAAGCCCTCCTGCAGCCGCTGCAGCCTTGTGTCCCCGCAGGGGGTTTCCAGTTGCCTGCACTGTAAGATAAATGGACTGGGTTGTGTTTTTTTTTTCCCTGCTGTGCACTGGGAAAGAGGATAACGCGCTAAGAGCCGTGGCATGTAAAGACATACACCGGATTAGCTGGAGTACGGCCATGGATCTGTGTGCTGGGAAACCCAGGTTATGTTATCCAGGCAGCTCCATAAACACGCGTTGCGTTGCAAGCCTTGGCTGGCAGGAGCGATAAGCACACACCCAGCTTAAACCTCCGCTCCTCCTTGGTAACCTGCTGCTCAAAGATGCAAATACACCCACCATCCACTGAAATCTGGGCCGGTCAGACACCTAAGGAAGTGAGAGACCAGAGCCCTGCAGGTATGGTTGGAAAAAGAGAGAAAACCCCATATGATGGGAGCACAGTCAAAATGGGGCAGCCTGTGGCTGCTACGAACAGCTGTTGACCAGTGGGCTCGGTGTTTTACCGAGCAGTATCACAGTGGTTAAGTGGAGATAGGAGCCCGTGAAGCAAGCAGAGATGGGACGTGCAAGCCCAGGCAGTCCCTCGCCGCCGAGGTGTGTGGTACCTTTGCCCTCCCATGACTGCTCAACCACCGGTCCCCTCTGCGGGCCCCAGCAGGTCCCTTCTTCTACACAAACCACCTGGTGTGCGATAATGCTGGTGGCTTTTACGGTGGTTTGTGTGAAAAGGAAGGCAGCATCATGTCACTGAGAATCTCTGTGCTTTTTGGCAACCTCATGCTTGGGGTGAGCGGGAAGGAGGGGCAGGGAGAGGTGTGGAGCAGCAGGTATGTGGCAGGAGGAGGCTGGGGGGGCTCAGGAGAGGGTGAAGTACGGCACACCACGCGTAGGGTAGGCAATAGTGTCCTGTACCCGTCCTACGTAGAGCGATGCTCATTGGCAGCAACTGCCTTGAGACCTTGACACTACTGGTGCTGCTAAAGGGTGGTCTGGACATGCATGGGTTTGCCCTGGCCAAAGATGCTAAAGCCTGACCCCAGTAACCCTCCATGCCCTCTGTGCTCACCCCCCTCTCCCCACAAGCTGGGTCTGAAAGGGGCTGGCGGTCCAGGGAGCTGCTGGTGGTGTTTCCAACAGAATTACAGCATGAGCCTTGGAAGACACCCATGCATCTCCAAACAAATGGGCATAGTAAAATCAAACAAAAATAGAAACATCATTAAAATTATTGGGTGCACTGCTAAGAAAGGACATCAAAGCAAGCCTCCAGATGGGCTGAGGAGATAGAGAATTCGCGCAGCATCAGAGGTGGGACTGCAAGGCACTGTAACAAACCATGGGTGAATTAATTAAAATGAAGCGGGTGGGCAAGACCGCTGGGTCTCGGGGTCCCTCTTTCATCAGCAGGAGTCCCACCCCTCCACCGGGGATGCCTCTGCCTTTCATTCTACAGCTCCAGCAAACGCTGCTGCTTCCCTTTCCTCCTGGGCTGAAATGTGTTAAACCGTTATCGTCCTCGTTCTCGGCTGCGTTTGCATAATTGAAGGGTGCGATAAGAAACAGAGTGAAAACGCAAGGGGCAACGTGACTGCCAACTGAGCAATAATTATTCTGGCTGAAACAGCTCATCTGCCCTGGCTGATTTTAATTACGACGACGATGATTCTGTTTTAAAGGGAATTGCCTTGTTTGAGGGGATGGGTTGAAAATGTTGTCTGTGTTTGTTGAAGTCTCATCGTACGGCGTGTTCCTCTGCCGGCAGCAGGGATGGGGCAGCCTCACCGGCCGAGGGGGGAGCATGGGGCTGAGCCGGACTGGTACCCTTGTTCTCCGCATTTGCTTATCTGTGGCTTTCTCTCTTTGTCTCCCTTTCTCTTTCCTTTTGACTGTGCAGGTCTTTTTGGTAGGCTTGCTGCGGCTGGACCCAGGCCAGGGTTGCAGGTTACTGAGGGCGTTATTTATGCCACAATAACGATGGGTATGGCATGTTTTCCAAACCTGAAGTGCCTTTAAAAAAAAGAAAAAACAACAGACAAACAAACAAACAAAAAAACCCAACAACTTAGTTTCAGCAAAGATGATCAGGTGCTTCCCCCTGGCATTGCCCATTATGTGCATGGAGGGTAACCACCTCTCCCCTCTCTCTGCCCATGCTGGATGTACACAAGGTGGCATTTTATGTGCCTTTCCGTGTTCAAGATGACAATGAAGAGAACTTCCCTAGTCTTTATTCCCCTGGTTCTCATCACTGATGTGGAGCTGATATGTGGTAACGCTGGCTGTATTGACAAGTAGCCATGCAGTGAATTTTGAAGGTGCTCTGCTTGGGTAGAGGCAGTTCTGGAGTACGAGATGGTTGGAGCTTCCTGCGTCATGGTATTGATTTAGCTCCCTGGGAGGTCATGAGAAGACAAACGGGAAAGCAGAGGTGGGTGAGATTAAGACATCCAAGAACATGGCTGCCACTGATGTCATGGCAATGAGAGGATAAAACTGTTGAAACTGCCAGTAGGTGGAAATGGAGACTTTGTACTGAAGTGTCTGAGCTATATGACTTGGGACTGAGTGAGCCTTAGTAGTGATGACAGGGTTGTCTCAAGTCACCCAAGCAAGGTTTGTCCCAGTTTGCCAACCACACAGCCTGGAAAATGCCTTTCCATCATGAGGCTGTAGCAGTGTCACCAGGCCAGCAACAGCTGCAGCTCTTCAAGTAGAGAAGAGCTCATCTGATGAAGCACTTGTGGCTGTGGTTGAGCAGCCAGGGCTCCTGCTGAGAGCATGGAAGAAATGTGTTTTCCCCCAGGAGAAAGGTGGCAGCCTGAGGCCTAACGCCTGGGTGAGGGGCACCAGAGACACCCAAGAGTGGCGAGAGGAGCAGTTAGCAATAGCCCCATGTTGGTAAGGAGGAAGATTTAGAAGATGAGGTTCCCTTGGCTGCGTAAGGAAGGGTCCCTAGCAGTGCAGAGGTTCAGCTTCCTGGCGTTCCTAGAGAGAAGGAAACTCATCACTTTTGCTCCATCTGAATTCCTGCTCAGGTGCCTGTGGACAAAGGTCGGCATAGTGATAATGCACTGGTGGGTAATGTGTTCCCATAGAAGATGGACTGTCTGATACATTAAGGGGATGGAGATGGTGAGCCAGTAGTGTGCTGTCAGCACCGTTGAGAGACTTTGAAAGGGACTATTTGCTTTTTAATAAGTTTGTTTAATTGGTGCAGCTTTGATCACTTGAGGGATGTTATAGTGTAAGATTTCACCAGAGGAGACTGGGGGTAAGGCTGTAGCTTTGGTACTGCATCTCAGTTTCTTTTATTTTAAGAACAAATAAACCAAACTTAAGAAATGTTCTTCAGTGAAGCTCCTAATGCTTTTTTTTTTTCTTTTTCTCTTTTCTGGCTGCTTTTCCTCTTTTTATTTTGCACCAGCTGATAATGTTACTTTTATGTGTATATTAAGATTTGATGAGAATCAAAATTATATTAAATTCTGGTGAGAGAAACTTAACAATATTCCTCCATGCTGTTTGGTAGGACAAGAATGCAAAACCCTACAAAGATGCTGCCCAAATCTTACCATCTTGCTGTGTGAGCTTACCTTGCAAATAAGAGCTATACTGTAAACGCCAGCAGAGCATGGCAAATTCCCTTGCAGTCAGTGGGAACATTTTCATTGTTTCTGATTAATCTGGTACCAATGACCAGCTGTTCCTATCAGCTGAAAAGTCCAATAACCTACAGTACGTTAGAGCTGGGTATTGAAAATCCCAACTCATCCTAATAAAGTAGCAATTCATTTAAGAATGAACATGAAAAATGTGATTACTGTTATTTACAGCTGCCACTTATGACTAATTTTTGCTGCTGCAGCAGTGTATTACTTCAAAGCCCCTTGCTGTCCCTTAGATGCTGAGTAGAGAGAGAGACCTGTTAGCCCAGAGAGGGAAAAAGGAATGACATCTCAAATACAATAGATCATTGCTTGCTGCATGGCCTCGCAAATACCAGTTTTACTTCTGACATTCAGAGGACAAGGGCTGATTGTAGCTTGCTGTTATCTTAAAAATTGTGAGTGTTTGGCTTGAAGTGGAAAGTAGAAAAAGCATCTTGGGGGGGGGGGGGGGGAGCAGCAAACGTCAGAAAATGTCTAAGGGGTTGTTCCCAAATTTGTGGTCAATTGAGAAGTGTCTTTTGAGTGTTTGCTGAGACTATTAGGCACAAAACATTCAATGAGATTAATATTGGGCTAGAAAGGAAAAAAAAAACACAAGGGATCGGGGGGGGGGGGGGGGGGGTGGTTCCTATGGATTATCCTGTAGGAGAGCCTCAAAAGACACATCCCTGTGTTGGAAGCTTTTGCATGTGTGAGCATGGCTGAGGCAATCAATGGGCTCGGAGTTGTCCTGGGAATGTATGTAATGATAGAGCTTTGCTTTTGTTATAGAAGATGGTGAAGCTGTTAGTAGCTCCTACGAATCTTATGATGAAGAAGAGAGCAGCAAAGGCAAGTCAGCAACCCATCAGTGGCCATCCACGGAGGCCACCATCGAGCTGATGAAGGACGCCCGCATCTGTGCATTCCTGTGGAGAAAGAAGTGGCTGGGACAGTGGGCAAAACAGCTGTGTGTTATCAAGGACACCAGGTTGCTGGTGGGTAGATCCTCCACTTTCTGCCTATTTTCATGAGCTAGGAAGGGAAGTGGCACCTCAGGCCATGTTAACTAGCTGGGGAAAAACAAAGTACCTCTAGAAGCAATGCTTCAAAACCCACGTCCCAGGGATTTGGGGATCTCATTCCATTTTCAGAAGGGCTGTGGGCATGGGGCTCCTGAGGGCGGCACAAGGGCACATTTGTGGCCAAAATCCCAAACTCCCAAAATGCCTACAGATGCTTTTTGGGGAAACTTTTTGAGGTGGTTAAACAGGAGGGATGCTTATCCCACTGGCTAACCACATTTGACCCTCTAGCAGTACCCGTGAGAGGTATTTCAGACTATATATGCATGTACATAGATGTATGTGTATCTCTATTCATATGGAGATGTCCTGTGTGTAGTCTGTGTAGACGTTGCAGCCCTGTAGGACCCAGAGGACCTTCTTGTGTTCAGTGCACTTAATGCGTGTGGTTGCACTGAGCCACTTCTAGGGGTGGCTTCACACCAGCAAGCGACAGGGAAGGCTCCTCCTCAGCCTCTTACCTGCCCTTCATCTTCCTTCCCCAGTGCTACAAGAGCTCCAAAGACCACAGCCCTCAGCTCGATGTGAATTTGCTGGGCTGCACTGTCATTCACAAGGAAAAGCAAGTGAGGAAGAAGGAGCACAAGCTGAAGATCATCCCCATGAATGCCGATGTCATCGTGCTGGGGCTGCAGAGTAAAGACCAGGCAGAGCAGTGGCTCAGGGTCAGTGGCGCCTTCGGGGCTTGCCCTGCTGGTGCTCCCATGCTTCTACCCTGGCTTTGCTTGGAGACCATATCTAATCTCAGTCCTGTCCTTGTGTGCTCTGGCTCCTTTCCTCACCGCAAGCCTGTATACAAATACACCACTTCATTTTCATGTCCTGGGATAGCTGCTTCATGCAGATCCTTGCTGCCTTCTGCGTGCAGGAGGCCACGGAGGGACCTCCCAGCCCAGCTGCTGCGGCAGGAGGGATGTCTGGGGTGGGTATGAATTGGCTGAGGGCAGGGGGAGATGTGGCCCTTTCCTTGAGACGGCAGCAGAAGAATGAGCTTTCACAGACCCCAGGGCGACAACGGGCTGTGAGGCGCCAGGGCTGCCTTCGCTGGCCGCCTCTCCGTGGCTGACTCGGATCCAGCAGTTTCTGCTGGCTGCCTGCTGCAACACCAGCAAAGTCCCCGGCGTCGCAGGGAGTGTAAACCATGGGTCTCGTGGGCTGCTGTGGTTTTGCCTCTCCTGGGTAGGGGGAGAAGTATTGATGCTGTCACTGCAGCTCTCTCACAGGCTATGGCTTCCCCTTCTGTACAGGTAATCCAGGAGACCAGTGGTCTGCTCTGTGAAGGAGCCAGTGAAGGCAACCAGTACATCCCAGATTCTCAGCGTCTCAGTTACCCAAAGGTACACCTTGTCTCTACAGAGAGAACTGGTAGTTAGGCTTTTCCACCCTGTTCCTTTAAGGAATAATAGTTGTAGGTGCAGTAATTTTATCTGAGCAAAGACTGATATGAGTGTAACCAGACCCCTGTTCTGCTGAAAAGGAGCATTATTGGAACAATCTTATTTGTGCTTTGCAATCTTAATTTTGTTGCCACATCTTTCCTCCAAAACTGCCTCTGCATTGGGCTCTCCTCTGTACAGGGCAGCAGCGCTATCTCATCCAACAGGGCAGTTGTGCTCACCAAGAGCTTTGGAAGGGACATAGACCCTTGGTCACCAGGCCTTGGGCCAGTCTTTAGTCCAGGTCTAGGTGACAATTCCCTGGGGGCAGCTTGTTCCAAAACAGTGGGAGGAGAAAGAAACCTTCGTAAGTCTCAGGTGGACACCCTAAACGGACCAGTTTTGGCACCTGGTCAGTTCCTCTGCCCATGCCCTCCTATGGGGACTAGCAAATGCCCCCAGACGAGCCCAGCTGGGGCAATTTGTGTGCCAGATCTGCCCATGCCAGGCTGAGACACAGCAGGGAGGGCACCGCATCAGTGGGCGGATGGGGATGTCTGTGTGAAAGCATCTGCTGCAGAGAGGGTGGGACCTCGTAATTTAGGAGGGGGGGGGAAGGCACTTATGGTGGGTGCTGGCTGGAGGAATGGGTCACGTCCATCTGTGGAGCTTGTGTCTGGTGCTTGTTGACAGGTGGAGGTATCCGAGAGGTACTCTGCAGCCTCTGAGAGTGGAAGCAGCACGGATGGCCACCCAGAGATGGCTGAGATAAAAGATGGTAAAAATTCACCCTGGGAATGAGGGGGAAAGCGGGCCATTGACCCTGCACATGTAGTGAGGGTTTCTGTAGCGTCTCCTGCTGCTGCTGCCCCAAACTGACCCGATGCAGAGGAAAACTCCATGTGAATTCACTGCCTGTGAATTGACTGAAATGATTTCAGTGCTTTTTTCCATAATGAAGTGACAAGTGGATGTTGGGATTTCTCAGCAGTTAGATAGTTAGGATAGGGCTTGAGAAACCTGTGTGTGATACCTGCCCTACCGCACAGATCCTGCATGACTCTGGGCAAGTCACTTTGGGACAGTTTAAGAAGGAATAAATACAACCTAAGTGACTTTCCTCAGAGATCTCTGGGAAGAAACTTGGAGTACCTGCGTGAAATGCAGAGCTGTCTCCAATGGGAGAGGTATACCTTTGCATTGGGGCATCTGACTCTGGGCTTTAAGTTCCATTCTCCACCTATAAGATGGGGTAGGCAAGTACATTATAAGAGGAGATGCTCTGTTAGAAGGATGGTGGGACCCATCTACGTATTAGAGAGAAAGAGAAATCCATGCTGAGGACTCACTGGATACACCCAACAGATGGAACTCGGCTGCTGAGTCCCTCTACACTAGGACTTCATCATTTTGTTATACCAGAGAGAAAGAAAATCTGGAGTAAAAGCATCCAACTTGATTTCTTATCAAGATTCCCTGATGACTACACAGCCACAGCCATATTCACGCACTGACTGATGTGGTCAGTGGGAAAAGCTGAAGAGGCTCTTGGGCATAAGCTTTCCCCCTTTCTGCCTTGAGTCCCTCTTTTAGAAAGCAAAGGACTTGAAGACAGTAAAAAATTATGGGTAATGGTTTTTAATTCAGTTCTTTGTAGTGTAAGAAAGGGAGGTTGGCAGCTGTGCAGCAAGACCTGTGCAAAGCCTTCCTGCAGCTCCAGCAGCCGCTGGTGTGAGGACACCATATAGATTAAGTGTCTTTGGCAAGTCACTTAACTGAAGTTACTGGTGCCATCTTGCTCATCATTTCCCTGGGCTCTGGACTATTACAGCCTGTCCCTGAGTCACAGGTTTGTCCTTTGCAAGGGATGTGTGTGCCGCAGCACTGTTGGGTGCAGGATGGCAGCCCAGGCAGCTTTGGGGCAGGACACCCAGCGAGGACAGCGGGCTGCGTGTCGGGCTGCGAGGTGGGAAAACCACACATATCTTTTTCCTTTCTGGTAGTTAAGAAGAAGGGTACAACTGGCTTGAAACTGAGCAACCTGATGAACCTCGGGAGGAAAAAATCCAGTTCCCTGGATAGCCCAGAGAGATCCCTGGAGACTTCCAGTAAGTGGCAACATGAACTCCCCTGCAGGGACTTGTCTCAGGGCTGGATCTTGGTGTTGCAGGGCAGGATGAGCACCAGGCATCATCTCCTCAAATGCGCATGTGCCAGGCTGTCCTGCTGGGGGAGGCAAGAGGCCACAGTCAGCTTGGTCTGTGCCAGTAAATCCATGCAGATTGTGGTGCCTCTTACATGTTAAGGTGACTGTGTGGCTTACAAGGGCGGGCAATAGCTCACAGGGTGACCCAAGAGGAAGGGCATGTAACACCAGACGTGCACGCAGAGGGCTTCTGTGCTGCTCTCCGTGGGCATCAGCCCAGGGTGTGGGAGTCAGCAGGGAGAGGGCTGCGTGGGTCAGCTGGTATTCATCATCTGGGACCAGCTTTGTCCAACCGTCTGCAGCCAACTTGCTGCTCCAAACCTAACCTGAATTTCAAGGGTCTCATTTTGAACAGATTTTTATCCTTTTCACTCTGTTTCATATGGGCAGGACAGCTTCTCTTTCTGCTTTTGCTCTTTGTCATTGCCTGCGGCTTTGTGTTGTGCGGTGACTCTCAGAACTTACTCATCACATATCCCTGTGCAGGCAAATGAGTTTGGATTTCCTCTCCCCCTGGGGTGAAAAATATGCCTAAGTAACCTGTGCTTGCTTGCAGGTTACCTGAACGTGCTAGTGAACACCCAGTGGAAGTCCCGCTGGTGTCAGATAAAAGACGGTCACCTCCATTTCTACCAGGACAAGAACCGAAGCAAAGTGGCTCAGCAACCCCTGAGTTTGGCAGGTTGTGAAGTTATCCCAGAGCCAAGCCCTGATCATCTCTACTCCTTCCGCATCCTGCACAACGGGGAAGAACGGGTCGTTCTGGAGGTAGGGTGTATACGTCCAAGCAAACTCTGCTTTAAGTCATCAGCTTGGGTATCTTAGTTGGCCTAAGTGCTGGTGAGGTCCTCCAGAGGAACCCTCAGTCCAGCAAAACAGAACCTGAAGTATGGGACTTTGGTTCATCTGCCTGTGGTCACCTAGAAGGTGTCCTGCCTAGCGGATAATCCAGGCTCTGTCTGATGCTGGTGCCTCCAGAGGACCACTCAGCCTTCATCTTAGGCACTCATCTTAGGATGGGATGAAGGGTCCTCTGGAGGTGCCCATCTCTCTCCACTG
This sequence comes from Charadrius vociferus, assembly GCF_000708025.1. NCBI lineage: Eukaryota > Metazoa > Chordata > Aves > Charadriiformes > Charadriidae > Charadrius > Charadrius vociferus. The sequence continues at coordinate 6,747,202 of NW_009647731.1, read as the reverse complement.
ACTATAGGATAAGCTTGGATGATTAAGTTATATGGGATGTATTTCAGATGGTTAATGTTAGATGAGAGGAATGCCACTTTAGGGATTTAAGTCTGTGGTTAGGAGGAACAGAGAACTTCATCTTCTGAGGATGGAGAGTCCCAAAGTCATCCCAAGTAAACCAATCACAGATCTGCCCCTGAAAGTGCAAGTGAATTCATCTCCATCTGTTACTTTCCTTTGCCTGCATCCAGGACTGTTTATCTCTAATCTTAGTTCTCTCTCTGACGACAGCGTGATTATAGTAGGAGGTGGACAATGTGAGCAATTTCCTGTATTTTTCCAGTGGGTGGAATATTTATAGCTAAACAACTGACTTTGAATGCTTGCCATGAAGTTTGAAGGTGTTTTTGTTTAGCTTCTGATTCAGGGTATGTCTGTGTCTAAGAAATTTTGCCTAATTACAGATGTGAAGAAGAGGTGCTGTGAAAATTTACATTTTGTGAATGGAAGAATCTGTATTTTGTTGTGATGTCAGACTCAATGTACAGACTGGCTGGCTGGCTTCCCGGGGACTGAAGTCTCTGCTAAATAAAACAGATCGGAAGCTTAAAATATACCTTCCAATTTGGGACTCACTTGCCCTGAATTTTACTTTGCGCTTACTGCTCTAACTCCTCAAATCAAAGCAAAAGATGTAAAGATGGCTGCATCAGCCCACTTCTTCTTGCTTCAGGTGGAAATCCCCCACTACTAGGAAGCACGTGTGGCTATTTGCTAGAGCTGACTTTGAGGCACCATATTTAATTCTTAATTTTGCAAAACATCAGACTGTTCACTGCAGCTGGGAATTTGGTACTGACCATGTTAAAGTGAGGGGCTGTCTTTGAAGCTCTTCTCTGATCCCACTTTAAACTCTCCCCTTCCCCTCTGCCCTGTACAAACAGCCCTGGCAGGGGTTTGGGCTCGGGAGTAAGGAGCTCGCAGGCTCCCTGGTGTGCTCCAGTCTCCTTGAGTCGGTGTTTGGCAATCCCCTTGCTGCGCTCTGCTGGTGCAAAATAAAACGTCCCTCTCCAAAGCCAGCTCCCCACCAGCATCTCCCACCACAGAGACTTCTCTTACTCTTGTAGGCAGCTGAATTGATCATCACTGAAAGAAAAATGCAGATTGACTAGAAATTCTAGGAAGGAGTTAAGCACTCCTATATCTTCCAAATTTGCGAATTAGTCCATACACAGAGAAGTACTTCTTTCTTCTTTTGACGTGGTCTCAGGTTTAATATAAATACATGGTCGTTCCCCTTTCCCCTTGCGAGCCCAGAGGATGGCCAGCATAGTTCCCAACCCACGGCTCAGTCAGCCGTAGCCGTGGGAGTGCGGAGAAACTGCTGCTGCAACCTGTGCTCTCTGTCTGACCACCTCACAGGCGAAGTCCTCAGAGGAAATGGGCCACTGGCTGGGCCTCCTCTTGTCAGAATCGGGTTCCAAAACAGACCCAGAGGAATTTACCTACGATTACGTGGATGCTGACCGGGTTTCCTGCATTGTGAGCGCTGCGAAGAACTCTTTCTTGTACGTCAGTGGTAACATGCGGGGCTGCGGGGACTGGTGGGGGAGAAGCAAGCTGGAGTGTTGGGGTCCCACCACCTGCGAGAGGTTGGCTGCTGCAGGTGGTGCATTCATGGATGTGACTTGATCGCTTTGTTTGGGATAGAAGAGCACTTGTTGTCCCACCATGACAACTCTAACCAGAGCCGCAGCTGTCACGGGGTTAGGGGCACATGCCCAGGTGGCCTTTGCAAGTGGCAGGTTGGTGGGGTGGGCTTGGCTGGGGGTGTGGGACCGTGGCCACGCACCCATGGTGCTCGCAGAGCTGCCATGCCACTGGGGCAGGGCTGTGGTGCTGCTGTGCTCAAGGGCTGGACGAGAAAGGAAAGAGCTGAGGGGAAGTATAGCCCCTCTCTGGTGTGTGCTGCTTAACGGGCAATGGGACCAGTGATCACATTGCTGCACGGCTCTACCTTCTCATCTCCTGCATGTGGCCCTTCCCATACCCAGAACTGCTGCATTCCGATGCCCCCAAAATTTAGCACAGTGCCGCCATGCAGCGAGACCCCATCCCTGCTGATGGGATGTCCCGCTGCCTGTTCACAGCTTAATGCAGAGGAAGTACTCTGAGCCCAACGCCTATATCGACAACCTGCCAAAGGGCAGGATGCAGCAGGAGGAGCTGTATGACGATGTGGATCTGCCAGACCTGCCCATGGTAAGATGCGCGGTGCCACCGGCAGTCCGCCCCGCTGCAGCGAGCTCTGCTGGAGAGCATGGGTAAACATCTGGCCAGGGGGAGACTCCAGCAGTGAAGGGGGAGGGTTGTCAAACTTCGGCAAAGGGGATTCCCAGCCCCCAGGGAAATCCAGGATTATGCAACAGGGCAGAAGCGGGTGCTGGAGAGGAGTTGATAAGGAGCCGGAGAGAGGTTTCCAGCAGGGTGCTTTAGGGATCCTCAGGGAGCTGGGATGAAACCCCACGGGTTTGTCGGCAAACAGCATGGATTATTTGGATATAAGATAGTGGATTGTTTAGAGCCCCGTCAATCTAAATTCCTCTTGATGTCTGTGAGAGCAAGTCCTGTGTGTAATGAAAAGAAAGATGGGCCACGCTGGGGATGGGACTGTTTCCTGGGAAAGACAAAGGACGTGGCAGGGGCTGCTAGATGTACAACAGTGTGAGATCCCTGGGAGAGGCTGCTGCTACCAATGGAAAGACCTATTGAAGGAGAGCGGGGGGGGCGTCCCTTCAGTACACCAAAAAGCCCCATATGGAGGGACTTAGAGAACGGGGTTTTAGTTCCTGTAAGGTTTATGGAAAATACTCCAGCTTGCCTGAGATGGTGCTGCTCTGCAGTGAGACTTTGATCGTACGTCTGGCTGCAGCAGACGGTCCCTTTTCAGGGGAACTTTCTCCTCTTGCAGGAAGAAGTACCCAAGAGTGAAAGCAAACTGGAGGGGGACCAAGACAGAGTGTACCTGGATCTCACCCCAGTGAAGTCCTTCCTACACTGTGCTGGCAAGAAGTCGTGCCAGCCTTCACCCCTCAGCTCACCATCTTTAGAAAGAGCTGCCAACAAGGCTGCAGCAGAGAGCGCCGCCGAGACAGCCCCCACGGATAAGGAAGCTGAGCCCTGCAGTAAGGCAGTGGAAACCTCAGAGCAGGTACTGTCCTCAACTGCAGGGTGGGGCCAAGCTTCATCAGTGGGACAGATCCCCCCGGCCACATCATCCCACTTTGTTTCCCCCTTCCAGAAACATCCAGAGAAGCCGGAGCCTGACGAGGCGCCGCCACGGATGCCCGCCGTCAAAATCCAGACGCAGCAGCAGAACATCGCCTTCCCCCAGCCGGCCCCTGAGCTGCCGGCAGGCACAGTGACAGCAGGCAGTCCCCAGCTGGTGCCCGCACACCGGCCCAAGATGCCACTGCCGGGTGAGAGGGCTGCAGAGGTGGCCAGGGGGTGCCCGCTGCAGCAGGGGCTTGGCGGGAGGTGGTGCTCCAGGCATGAGTTTTGCCCTGTGGTTCAGCTTTCTGCTGCTATGCAGGAGCTGTACAGTGCCCAAGGGACTGATGAGTCTCTTGGTTTGTGACTTCCCAGACCCTTATTTATTTTGTTTCCGAGCACGTGAAAAGGTTTTCCCTTCTGCTTTTTCCCCTGGCTTGAGCTTGTTTGGTGGGTTGCGTTTCCAGCGGCAGCAGTGGAAACCAAGCTGGGCAAGAACAGGACAGAGGCAGAGGTGAAGAGATTTACAGAGGAGAAGGAGCGGCTGGAGAAGGAAAAGGATGAAATCCGGGCTCAGCTCACCCAGCTGCGCAAGGAGAGACGGGAGCTGAAGGAAATGCTTGGAGGCAGCACAGGTAGAGCAGGGGAAGGGGCGATGTGTGGAAATGAGCCAAGGTGGGACCATGGGGCAGGGGGGAGACCTGGCACTTTGAGCCGAATCATGTACCCCAATGTGCCCTAGAGCAAGAGCTTGCTCTGTCGCAGTCCCTCTTGGGGCAAAATATAAGGACTTGCCCTAGTCCCTGCTCCCCAAGTTCCCGGCTTGCACCGAGTTACCCCTCCCTTCACAGACAAGAGCCTGGAGCAGAGGCTGAAGGAGATAGAAGAAGAGTGCAAAAGGAAGGAGAGCCGGAGGGTGGACCTGGAGCTGAGCCTGGTGGAGGTGAAGGAGAACCTGAAGAAGGCAGAGTCTGGCCCGGTGACACTGGGCACAGCGGTGGACACCACGCATCTGGAGAACGCAGCCCCCCGGGTATGTGGGGGGCACCCCCAGGCTGCACAGCAGCTTCCCCGCAGCTGGGTAGTTGCACTGGGTAGTTTAACTGGGTAGTTAATTTAATAACTAATAATAATATATTATTACAATAGATAATTTTTTTATTTATGGTTTAGATTTCATTTCTGTTATATCTAAATATTATGTTAATTATTGTATATAATAAAAATAATGATAATAATACAATGAGAAAACAGCAGCGATGGGGAGGTGAAAGGGGGCAACTGTATTTCCCTGTGGGACCTTGAGCAACAGGGACTGGGCAGATCTGGGCCGAGATCCTTCTGCGCTCAGCTGAGCCAAGGGGTGTTTTTTGAGGGGGAGATTGAGGCATCTGAATTCCTTCCTGGGGAACTTGGTTTCCATAAAATGGAGAGAGTCACCACCAGAATCCTGCTCTGTACTTCTGCCTGAGTCCTCAACACCCACACATACTGTGGTGGTATTTTGAAATCAGCATGTCACTGAAAAACGCCTCTCAGTGCAAGTGGACTGTGACTGTTGAGCTTTTCTAGGAGATGGTGGTGAAAGGCAGCAATCTCTCTCCATAGTCTAAAGTCAACACAATTTCTATTATTTTTATTGTAGATTCAAGCAAAAAGTGCCAGTCCAGCAAATAGCGCAGAGAACTCACCAGTCAATTCAGCAACAGCTTTAAAAAACCGGCCTTTGTCCGTCATGGTGACGGGGAAGGGAACAGTCCTACAGAAAGCTAAGGTAAGGTGACAATTGCTACAGGAGAAAAATCCATCTGGGACAGCCAATGCTTTTCCCTTCTGGCAGCATAGCAGAGCGCCTGTGGTGGGATGGGGTTGTGGGTGGTCTCATGTCTTGGTCTGGGAAGCACCCCTGCCCCAGCACCGCTGGAGCAGGCCAGCCTGGTTTTCCTCTGGTCTTTTCACCTGGGTTTGCCCTGGCTGCGATTTAAATGAATAAATGCATGCATTGCTTATAACAGAGGGACATCCCTGATCTACCCTGCAGCCAAAAACCCTGGGGTACCAGATGATTGGTTTGATCCTGTGCACATTACAGCTCCTGTGGCTTGCCAGATTTGCCTTTTGTCTAAATCGCCTTTATTCCTTGGCAGGAATGGGAGAAGAAGGGAGCTAGTTAGAACCACGTTTTTCAGAGATGGACTAAAGACTGGAATTGCCAATGCATGGCCAAGGGGATTCAATCATCTGTAGGTGGAGGTTGGGTGTGCAACACAAGCACACACCAAGCGCCACCTCTGTGTCACGCCAACTGCTCAGATGCAGCAATGGAGTCAACAGCTGCCGATATGAATTATCCCAAACGATCTTGCTCTTTCCAGACAAGTCCCAATCACGTAGCTAAACCAATAACAACCAGTGGCAATCCTTGCATCAAATTCCTAACCCAGTTGATGTAAACAAGAATGTTACTGTACATAGGGGTGTTTTGTGTATTTCTACTCTGAAGGTTTATCAATGAGTTATTAAGGTTTCTATATTAGTGACAGTAGCGGATTCAGAAGGGGCCTCTGCTATTCTTTATACCTTGGTGGTTTTCAACCTGTCATGGCAAACTGCAGTCAGCTCAAGTCTCGCCTCTCTTACTGCCAGTCATCACTCAGCTGCAGATCATCCAGCCTTCAGTCAAGGGCGAATACACGTGCCTGAGCAATGCTTGAGACATGAATGAGAAGCACACAGCAGCCTGTCCAGGGAATTTTCAATCAGTGTCCCGATGCATCCCAGCATGTGCTTACTCCTCCCGGCCTGCTGCAGATTTGCCAGAATATTGAGAAAGATCCCTGCTCACCTTCTTGTGCTGTAAGCTCTGCTAGAGACTGGTGGCACCAAGAGCTTTGGGCAAAGAAGATCTGCCAAGTCGGTTAATTTTCTTGTAGGTCTTGATCTACTTCGCCTGAGGAGTTTGTTCTGGAAAAGAAAAAAACATGTATTTGAATGTTTGTTAATAATTTATCAAAGGCCTATCTGCTTATCTGTTGGACAGGGAAGCTGGATCCCAATGTACCCTTCAGGGCTTGTCCTCTCCCAGTAGAGGGGAGGTAGTGCAGTCCCCATGCTCCTGCCTGGGCTGTGAGCACCACTTTGCTGATGCTCTCTGGTCCCCCCAGGGCCATGGCAGGCCAAGCAGCCCCACAGCTGTACAATCTGCTGAAGACATCCCCATGCAAAAGTGGCCCCTCCGCATGGGCAGGGCTGTCCTCCTCCAGGCCCAGCAGGCGAGGTTGCACCACCATGCCTCTGGTGGGCTGCTGGCCGTCTTGGTGCTGTCATCCTTATTTCCAAATTATTACACTTAATAGAGCCTTTGGGCCCTGGCAGTGTGACCCACAAATCCCACCCCCCTCTGCCCCAGCCAAGCTTTCTAATGAAAGATGTTGGACATTTGGGACTGCCAGACATAGAGGCATTGCAATGTGAAGGGGTAGAGGGAGGGGGGTCAGAAATCCACACACCCTGTCACCTGCTGTCACCTGCCTGAACACCTCCGATGGTCCTTCAGCCCTGGAGCCCAGGCTCAGTAACTGGGTTGACTGGGCAGGGGCTGCAGCTGTTCTCCAGCCCTGCAAAGCTAAAGCAGCACCAGTTCCCTGGTTGGGTTGTTCCTGGGGTCCTGCAGCTACGCCGGTGAGCATCACACAGAGCCACGGTCAACACAGACAGGCACAATCTACCTTTCCTAACTGTTGAAAAGCTTTGGCAGGCCTGAGGCTACCTCTAAAAGAGTGCTCCTTCTTCACACAAAGGCCCAACAACTGTTGGGGCGGTGCACAGGGCTGTGACACTTAGAGGCAGTGATGGCACTGGGGTGAGTGAGGATGTGCTGCTGAGGGGCTCTTGGTTTGCTCGCCACCATCACAGAGCTGGGGTGCAACAAAGCACTTGGGTCAGGGTATCCTGGAGGTAAGAAAGGTGCCCTCACTCCCGGTTATTTTTTTTTCTTTACTTTTAAAGTCTCTGCTGCAGTACAGAGGGAGGAATTAATTTGCTAATCCTCAGCCTCAAGAGGAGTTCATCAACCCCTGCTGTCAGGCCTGTCCCTGTGCAAGGTTCGCACATAGGAAAAACTCATGCAAATAAACCACTGAAACTTCTGCCTCATGACCCAGGGGACTTCCCTCTTCAAAACACAGCGAGGCCATAGACACCATGAAGTTTTTGTTTTGCCCCATCGTGAGCTGGCAGAAGACCCTCTCTACACCCTAAATATACGTGTAGTACCATGCCCTTACCATACAGCCCGCTGTTGTCTTCCAGAAGTTGTCCGGACATTTCACAGTGGTACTGAGACAGCGATGGACGAGAGCAGCTTTCCGCACCACAGCCTGGTGGTCCTGCTGGGATATCTCCAACAGGGGGTGGTAAACACGGGCAAGTCCTGAGCAACACACATTCCCCAGACGAGAACCGTTAAACAATGTCTCTGTGTCCCCATTGTTTTCCTAACTCAAGGCATTTCCTTTGTTGTAACTGTGACCTATAAAGTGGCGCTTTAGAGGGTTTTATAATAAAATGTTGAGTATACGATGTTACTGGTGGTTTTTTTTCTTTGTAACGTGGCTTGTCTCTGCTCTACTTTCCCATAGATTTCAAGTACATCAAACCCCTGTTAGTTACTACAAAGTCCCTTAGCTACGCAGTCTACAACTGCAATGGACTGTATCTGAAATAATTTAGTCCTCTGCAGTGACTGCACCATCAACCAAAACAATTTGCGGACAGCTAACCCACTGAAAAACAGCCATAGCCCTGACATTTTGCAGGAATACATGTAACAGGCTCCTGCCTGTATCTCAACTTGCACAGTCCTCTTGCACAAAACCAGCAGAGAAAAAAGCATCCACTCACTACCTTCTTCTGGCCACTAGATAGCAACCCTGCGCAACGCTTAGTGCCCGCTGCAGCCACTGGAGGGAAAACCGGGATGGGGTTTCGCTGGAAAGGAAGGAAAAGAGTTACTAAAGAACGCGCTTGAGGCCAGTCTTTATAGAACAGGCACCAAACGAGACACATTCGTGAAACACCTTTTGGTTGCTGTACCACTGTTACCTCCGCTCCCGCAGAAAGCGTGGGAAAGCACCGTAGCTACGGCACAAAGTCCTGGGGAAGGTCCTGCTCCCCTGCCTTTCCCAGCCCACCCACTGACACGAACCTGCCAACAAGCCCGTTAGGGTCCTGTCAGCCTCTGAGCCCAGGAATCCCAGAAGAACAACTCGATCTGGGATTGCTGGTTTTGTGAGCTGAAGGGGCAGCAGCAGTTGCTTTTGTCCTTCCCCAGCGGCACTGCCCATCACCTATGGCTGCTTTATAACGCCTCAGTATCGGCTCCAGCTGTCCCCAGCACACCTCTGCCTTTCGATCCCCGTGGAGCATCCTCATAGCAAACAGAGCTCATGGCTGCACCCAGACCGACGGGCTTGCTCACCCAGAGCTCCACAAAGCCCTCCAGCCTGACCCAATGCAGTCCCATCCCATAAAATACAACGTCGAAGGATTGGGCCCCAAAAAAAGGCTATGTAGAGAGGCAGTGCTGCTACTGCTGCTGAATGTCTAACACACGATTTAATGCTTATTGTTATTGCTTTGTTAGTTATTCCAGCCTACTTCTCACCTGTGCAGAATGCAGCCAGGCCACTGTGGGACCTGTGGTGTGTTGCAAGCAGAAGCCCATATTCTTCTGGAAGGAAATTCGCTGCTACAAACCATTTTTCTTCGCAAGTTTCTCGCCCAAGCACCTTCAGGTCTTGCTTTGGATACATGGAACGACCCTACAACAGCTACCGGTGGGGTCCTGCCTAGCACATCAAGAGAGCTAGTCAGCACTGATTTTCAGCTAAGACAACACACGTAGAGTGACAGATTTTAAAGGAAAAAAAAAAAAAATCTGTCTCATTGATGGAGAAGTTGGCCTAAATGTTTATATAAGTTGTCTTGGGTATGAATCAAATTAATTTACTTCTACCAAAGAGAATAAAATTGCAGGTGCTTTGCAAGCTGAAGAAGCCAGCTGGCTTTATGGAGAGCATCAGCAGACCTGGTGCCAGAGCTGCGGTACCTCTCACAGCCTGTCCCTGGGTGCCAGTGCCCCCCCCCCAGCGGGGCCCGAAGCCCAGCTTCCCTGCTGCAGCCTTTACAGGACAGGCACCAAACACGTTTACTCATGACAAACAGGCATGATTTCGCTTGCTGAGGGAAGGTAAGACTAAAGGGCTGAAATTCACAACACGCACTTAAATCCCAGTTTCTTACAGGAGAAACAGGCTCTCCCCTGAAGTCAGCACATGGCCCACAACCAGACAAGGCTCATCCAGCAATCCTACAGAGCGAGAGTAATTCACAGCTCCGGTAGTAACAGCCCAGACATCTAACAACAACCTGGCACAGACGGCGTCCTCTGCGCTCCCCCGATGCCAGACAGGATTAGTGCTAGCTTCGCAGGGACCCCACCTCCTCCGTGGCTGTGCCAGGCTCAAACATTGACCCAGCCTTAAGGGAACGAGCTCCCATCATCTAAGTCCTTGGTAAGTATTTCTGATTGAATCAAAGCAAGTCTGAGAGTGAATTTAATAAGGGATAATGTCAGAAACTCAAGTCACTTATTCTTTTAATTAAAATGTGCAGGAGAAAGGGCCTAGAAATTAACCAGGATCTTCAACTCAAACTTTTAAAAAGGAAAACAAACCAAAAAGAAAACAGCTTCAACGACTGCTCAGCCATGTCCTGCTTGCCCATGGATCAGCAGGTCTTTCCAAGACCATCCTATATATATACTGAACCTGTTATCAGCTCGGCTTTTCCCATCTCCACCCAGTACCCCAACACCTCCTTACCTTGCAAAGTGCTTTGTCCCGTGCAACAGAAGAGCTGGTGGGTGTTGCCGCGACCAGAGTACACCTGAGCAACCATCCAAGGCTTCAGCGTCCGGCCACATTTAGCAGGAAGGTCAGAGTCACAGCACATGTAGATCCCCGACACACAGGGATCCCTGGGGCATTTCGGACACTGAGACCTCAGCCAGACGCACACAGAGGCTGAGGGCTGGGTGTTAGGAACCAGCTTTCCTGAAACTCCTCCACCAGTTTCAAATCTTTCATACCATCTCTCCTTGAAAAACACATGCACAGGGCTATATGTATTCCATCCAACATTAAAATGTTGTCTCCAGCATGAGATTTCACTGTCTGTGATTCCCAAAACACAGAGAGGCTTGTCTATCTGTGCTTAAAACCAGCAGGATGGTCCAAACGCAGGGCTTCCCCCAACTCGGGATCCAGGCAAGCATCCTTTCTCCCAGTAAAGCACGTGCACTCTAAAAACGTACTTACTAGCTATGTATTAGAATAAAAAGAACTTCCAAACAAAGATTACATCCAAACCACATTTGCCACAAGGCAAAGCGCCCAGCAGCACGGTAGTTACCATCCTGCAGGCAACGCGGATACAAGGCAAGGGCTTTCGGCACCTGTGTGAGGCTCGGAAAGCACGGCCCAGCTCCACAGCTGTGTGCCCAACAAGGTAAATATGCTTCGTTTGAGAGGCAAGACTGACCCTGCAGAGGACAAGTGCCTGTGAGGAGCGAACTAACGATGATGCTAGACAAACTATAGCAGAGAAATCACCAGGAAGATGCAAACCCAACGACATAACCGAGGGTGAGAAGTCATGGTCCCTCTGACCCTCCTCATAACAGAGGATGCGCAGGGAGGCCTGGGAGAGTTTCCAGAGCAGTCTGGCTGGAATCTAGCCGGCTCCGCAGGTGCTTCTGCACCATAAAATACAAACCACGTCTTTGGGTGTCAGCTGTGAGTCTGATCTAGCCCATTCTCCCTACAAGAGACGACTGACAGTTTTACAGCAGAAGCAATGCTCAGCTACAGCCATCCATAAGCAACATTAATAGATTAGTTTCTCTTTCTATCTCAGATGTCGGCCATTCAACTAAGCCTCTATTTTGCTGCGCCCTAGGCACGGAAGGACACAGACAATCTACTGAAGTGGCAGTGAAAAGAAAGAGGAAATTCTCCTTTCTCCTAGCCTGGTTTCTCCCACAGGGTACAATAGTGCTGCTCCTGACTCAGTGCCAGCTTTCATCCCCAAGAGTGCTTTAGACCATTCTTCTTTTGACAACGAACCTGCGGAGTAATTTGTGTCTCTCTTTGTACATCTAATGTTACTATTCAAACATGGGGCCAGGACATCTGGGTGAAGGGATTTTTCTTCTGGGAACAACAGACGCTATTTTCACGAGTGCTGGCAGTCACAGTTAATGTCTCTGCCTCGGCCCTGTCCAGAGCTGCTCCTGCTCTCCCGAGGTGATGGACGCCATGGGAAAGGCAGCAGAGAACAACTCAACATTGTGAACCACAGGCCCTGGGGGAGCAATTACGTACATTTTACAGCTTCATGGGCAAATTGATCTAGTGATCCAGTGAGACTGATGCTCTGAAGGATGCAGGCATGTGGCCAAACTATCTGTGGAGACACATGTGTACCATCACAGTCCACCAGCTTGTGCTGCAGAGACTGCTGCTGTGCTTGAGACAAGATCAGCTTAAAAGAATGAGAGAAGTTGCATAAACCATTGAATGCTCTTGCAAAACCAATCCTTTCCAAACCTCTCTTTATAAAAAGTATGCAGCTACAAAATGCCATGAAGCTAAGCCATATTAGATCACTCCAAATAAATTTCAGAGAAGAAAGTGGCATGGACAACTTACAAAACAGATTGAGGCTCATAATGAGTTCTCCTTCCTCTTCCTCTTATTTGTCTTCCTGCATGTAACAAGCCATTCACTCCAGCACCTGGCTGCCAGTGCATCATCTACGTCATCCCCCTTCAGCAGAAGCTCCAGAATTGCTCAGATTTCTACATATTTTCAGACTACCTCAAAGATCTCTCAAGAAGAATGTTAAAAAAACAGAAACAAAAAAAAAAAACCCACGCTGCACTAGAACGTGGATGAGGAAATGCAAAATTCCAATAATAAATACTTAAACACAAATATTTACTTCAATTAAAAAAGAAAGAGAGCACTGGGAAGCCCAATTTGTGCAATGCAGGAACTGGGAATGGCCTCAGCAGAGTCTCTGTGCTGGAGCAACTCAGTCACTGCCAAGGACATGGGTGGCTTGCTGGATCGTGCCTGTGAGAGGCAGCAAGTGTTCCCGGTCAGACAGCTGGAGCACTCAGCACATCTGTGTCAGTGTCTCTGATCCACGTGCCTTTTGGTGTGCCGGGGGGCTCTGGAGAAGTGCTGCGCACCCCTTGAACTCCACTGCGCATGGGAGTGTGGAGGAAGGACTGCAGATCTTGGAGAATCGCCCCGGAGAACTCCTGTTGCAGAAGAGAAGCACAAATGTGGGATAAGGGCTTCAGGATCAAGCGATAAACTCACGCTCAGTCCATTACAACGCAACAAGCATCCTCTTGGCCTTAGCTGACAGGTGTTAGAGGCCACGGGGTGGAAGTCAGGACTCCTGGGCTCAGGCAAAGAGCACAACACTGGGGGGAAAAAAACCACTTAATTGATAACTTCTCACTGTGGGCACAGGACCACCTCTAGGGAGCTGGAGGCTCACCACCTCCTGGCCATTGCTCCCCTGCTGAAGAGGAGGAAGGCAATGGGGAGGCTTTTGCACCATGGAAAACACTGAAAGTAGTAGAGGGTCACACTCCAACAGAGCTCCGTCCCATTAAAAGGGAGCCGGAGCTTTCTACGCTGGGAGTTGAGGAGGGGTCATTTCTTCTATAGGGGCAGAAGGAAAAAAGGAACAGAACAGCGCGGAAGAAGATTACCAAAATTATTAGACCTTCTTGGGGTCCCTTCACAGTGAACTCACTTAGTGAATGTATAAAACAGGGCACAGCTTCTTGAGAGGAGCCCTTGTTCCCCTCAGCAGCCCAAACCTCTCCACTTTCCATGTGACAGAGGCCACATCAGCACCAAGACCCAGCCACCAAATAGCTGTCCCAAGAGTTACAGCCACAGGTCTGCTCGAGGGAGAGGTGGAGATGTGGGAACCGTTCAGAGGGCCTGTGCAGAACGGATGACATCTGCTCCGGTGGCCATCTGCTGATCCTTACTGCTCTCACAGTGGGGTCCTTCCCAGCCGTGGCATTCACACCGGTAGCTCCCAGGCCCGAGGATGCATACGCCCTGGTTCATGCACGGGTTGGGTTTGCACAGGTTCACGGGGCTTTTTGCTTCTGCAACAAACACAGGCAGAACAGAAGGCTTAGGCACACCTACAGAGTATTAATAGCTAGGACACACTTCCATCAGGAATGCTGCAAAAATAACAGCAACTATATATTCCAGACATCAGAAAATGTCATCTAAGGTTAATGGGATGGGCAAACCACATTAACATGGCAGAGGGTGCAAACCCACAACCCTGTCTGGACACAGAGAGCAAACTCCTCTGTGTTTAACCTGGAGAACATCTAGCAAAGCTAGACCTGGAGATGAATATTCCTAAAAAAAAGCTTAAAAGAGTGACACCACGTTAGGCTGAATATCAAAAAAAAGCAAAATGGAGCATCTTTAGAGCTGTGCACTGAACACACAAGCACCTCTAAACCCCCAGATCCAGACACTGCCAGTGCAGAGCAAGACACGTACCCTATTCCAACCCCTTCTTTGCCCTGGAGAGGACCCGAGTTTCCAACAGGGAGGAGGAAGGACAAGAAGTCTGCTGGAAAGCAGGGATAGCACGAATGGAAAACAACACAGGAAAAATTTCTGGGCTTCTCTTCTAGGTGGTTTGAGAGAAAAGCCTGCAACCATAGCCCAAGTTGTTATTAGCCCTGTTCTCGTGAAGTATGTGACAGCTTTGCCAACCCTCTTAACACAGCAGAGCCCAGCTGTCAGCAGGGCTGGCAGTGTTTCATGCTGCCTTGCTGTGAATGCATTAGGTTAAGTAGCAGCATCCCAGAGGAATTTGCTTCCAGTCTGCTGGCAGTTCCACCGCAGCGTGGGTAAGGGTGTCAAATCCTCCACTGAACAACTACGTGATGTAGACTCTGGACCTGCTAGCCTTGCCTTTTGCTCCCCGGTAGAAAAAGCACCCAGACAGAGTAGGAAAAGGCAGAAAAGGACAGAATATAAATTCTACTGCTATCCATCAGGATGGTTACTACAGCTTCCCGCACGTTGGACTCATTCTCACATTAACCCTCAACCTACACCAAAGATAGGGAAAATTATCTTTGAAATTCACTTTTTTGAGTCAAATTCTAAGTCTGAGACATCTCAATATTTAGTTCCTGATGATTTTGTATGAAGCTAAGTTGGGTTCAACAACATTTTTGTTGTCATGAGACATCCCAGATGGGGTCCTGCCTGATGGTGCATCCCCAGGAACAAGCGCTTTCACTTTCATTGTAGGGTGGTAGACCTGTTGGCAATGAAACCTGGAGGGACTTCTTGGACCCACTACTCATCTTCCAGGTGCTGGCCGCTCCCCAGAGAACTCTTCCATGGTGCTCTGCTCCACACGCCACTTGTCCACCACTTCCCTCTACAGCTGCCCCACAGCATAACCTCACGGTCCCTGTTCGGGGGAACCACGCTATTCTGCCCAGACAACATTTCTCTGAACTCAAGCCTACTGTTAACACAGTAACATCTTCAATAAGCTTCTTGTACTTCAGGAATTACACCCTTTGGTAATCTCAGGAGTCTGTATTTCCATTAATCAGATTCATACATGTTTAATCTTTTCTCCTAGAGCCTGGATCGTTTTTTTCTGGTTTCCCTTCAACTGAACCTTGGAATAAATATGATATTTCAGGTGTCCAGAGGTAGGGTCTGTTTTTCACATACTTTTATCATGAGTCATAAATTTTTTTAAGTCCTTTCTTTCAGAGACAATGATTCTGTTATTGAGTCTTGGACTTGGAGTAGAAGACTGAATGACGGGCTTATCTTTACATCGCCCTTGGTCCCAGCCTACCTAGTACAAACAGTGATTACCTGCACATGAAATGAAAGCAGCAATTCAGTCTCAGGAAATGATATATTATTACCCTGACTCATTGAACCTTGCCGTCTCTTCCCCTTCATCCATAGCATAGTAGTTAATTTCATGGTACAGTAGATTGTTTTTATAATAACCCAGCTGAAAATACCACTGCAATAGGAGCACGTTAAAAAGCTTCACGTAAAAACCATCTGCAGGACCTGCCAGGAGACCGGCTCCTCACCCCAAAGAGACAGCGCTGTAGTTTTTTCTAAGCCCAAAGGAGCCATGGGCATGCCGAGAGATGAAAAGGACTTTTGACTGTGCTGAAGCTCAACATGCTTCCTCATTTGATCTTACAAACGGGTTAAAACACAACAAAAGCAAATAGCTAGATGTTAAACTCAAACTATTTTGGATGAGAAACAAGGCATGGCATTTTAACTAGAAGCACTTTCGGCATCACTAATATCTGCAAACCAGAGCTGCTATCTTTTCTGAAAAGCTGATTTCAATCAAACAGAGGCACTCACACTCAGCACACCAGTGTTTCAAAGTCGGCACCAGAGTCAATTTTTTCCCAGATGGGGACTGGGCCTCGGGACTTGAAGTTTTGAAGAACGTACACTTCCCCCCCCAAAACATGAGCTTTTACATGAATATTTGAAAATTCTTTCCTCACGCTTTGGAGATAAGGATTTGGTCCTGCAAACAAAGTTAATCCCAAGTTGTCTGAAGGCCTCAGTTTAACAGTCTGCAGGCTTCAAAATGGGCAGATTCTGATCTTCGGATTAAATCCTGTGCAACACAAATAAAATCTTGACATCCTACATGGTAACTTCAGTAGCAGGACACTAAGGAGGAACAGGAGTGATAAGGTTTCAGACCCACCACTTCGCAAACACCTGGGCACAAACCTGTTGAACAAGACAGCAAAACCTTACTCAGGGACCCAACAGAGTTGGCTGCAGAAATGTGTCCCATTAAGCCCCCCCAGCAACACCGCAGGGGGTACGGTAATGCACAGCAAATTCTACACGTTTAAAGCAACAGCAGAAAAAGAGCAAACTTCTTTTTCTTTCAGGGAAGGTAGAACTGAGACCTGGAAGGGTGAGAAAGAGCCAATCACACTAAGCCCAATCTCACCGACTGGACTGAATCTTAGAAAAGTTGGTTGCTATTCCTACAGGATTGCTTTGGACGGTCATCAGATATCTATGCCATAGCTACCCCACCTATAAAATGCAAAAGATAATGTTGAGCTTACTTGGTAAAGCATCAGAAAACCTATGGTAACAGCAGCTGGTGGCATCAGCATAAAAGCGAGGATGGGATGTTGTCTCACCTTCACAGATTCTTTCGATGATAAGGTCTTGGTAAAACTGCAGGTCTTCGTAGGAGGAGATGTGGACCAGGTAGTTGGGAGACCCAGCAACCCTCAGCAGTGTGTCCCTCTGTGCATCCCCAATGACAACCACAAACACCAAGATGCCGTTGTCCCTCAGCTGCTGAGCTGGGGCAGCTGCATCCTCCATGCCGCCTCCATTTGTGAGCACCACCACCACCTTGTTGACACCAGGTCGTGCTCCTTTCTGCACTGTCATCACATCACCGTAAATATGCAGCAAGGCTCTGTCAGCAGAGGCTGAGTCCCCGAGGAAAGGCACCTGGTCGATGGCTTGGAGGAGAGCTGAATTGCTTGTGTGGGTGTCCAAAGCAAACACAGTGTAAGGTCTGCTGCCATAGACCACGAGGGCAATTTGGGTGACATCCCGGTTGATGCTGAAGTGCAAACGGCTGCTCCTGACAAAGTCCCTCAGCTGTAGAAAATTCTCCAGGCCAACTCCATCTGAAGCATCCACTGCAAATGCCAAATCAAGAGACTGTGCCTGGCAGCCTGGACAAAAGAGTACAAACACGTCATTTTTCAGAATATATATGTACTCCTTTCTGAGTACTCCTGTTTTTTCTTTAAAAAAAGTAGGGGGAAAATAGTGGGCAAAATTAATCACTGCTGGTCACTGACTGTGAGGGGAGATCTATGATCCTTTTACATCAACAGATAGAGATCCATCATAAAAAGCAGTGATGGAAGTTTAGTCCCTGGATCTGTGACTGACACAAGCAAAACAAAAACATTCATCCTTCTGTCCTTCCCTCCTCCCGAGTGGAGTTCAGAAGAACTCCTCACGGTTAGACAAACTCGTCCTGCAATGCCCATACCACAGTCTTACCTTCAGGATTGTCCACACTGCAGATTCTTCTCTGCAGCTCTGGGATCCTGTTGAACAGGTCCTGGGGGTCTGAGTAGACAATTGTCTGCTTTGGATTGCCAGTCACCTCGGCCAGCTCTGCTCTCACAAAGCTGCTGCCTACACCGATCAAGAAGAGACCTCGGTCCTTCGCATACTTAGCGGCTTCTGCCACTGGATCCTGGGACTTGGAGTCAGTGAGTAAGACAACCACGCGGGGGAGATCATCCTGCACGTCTGCAAAGACTGGGGTGCTCCGAAAACCGTGCTGTGCAACGTACCACAGGGCTCTGCCTGTCAGGGTTCCTCCGCCACTGAAATTCAAAGCGTCAATGCTCTTCATGAAACTGAATGCGTCCTTGTGTTGGCCTACTTTGATGGGTATCCTAACATCATTATCGTACTGGGCCACCCCCACGTTCATTGGTGAGTCCCGGCCCATCACTGCTTGAAGGAACCTCTTGAGGAACGCTTTGTAGCGCAGAAACCCTTCCAGTGTGACCCCCGCCGAGCTGTCCATCAGGAAAAGAAGATCCACACCGCACTCGAGACTCAACTTTGGTGCTGAAAAGGAAGACAGCAATTTGTCATATGCCAGGCACCTCAGCTGGGGTCTGCTGGAATCTCTGTGGTGCAGAGAAGGGACATTGCATCCAGTAACCTAAATGGTTTGCCAGACACGTCATGAGTTGGAAGACAACTGTGCTTTATTTTGGTTGGATGGCACATAAGCCTTTTAGCAACAGGAAATATCTATGGGAGTCTGGGGGGATTCCTTAACTTTTGGATGGCAAACTTCAAATTGGAAATGACAACTCCACTCTCTCAGTACTGTGGGGAAAACACTCCAACTTTCAGTATAACGTGGAGGAAGGAGAGAGCCCGAGCACCAGACCCTCATCTGTAACACCCTAAGACACTTTAAAGTGGGAGTCTTGGTTCTGCAGGAAGTAAGTACAAAGCATTTTCTGAAGATCAGGACCCTCTTTGGTTTCTTACATTAAGCCCCCAAAATCAGGAGTCCGTCCTGGGCCATGTGTGCAGGGAGGGGACCAACAGACATACCTATGTGTCTCTCCCAGTTTCTCTGCTCTCCTGCTCACATGGCACCTGCATTTAGAAACAAGGGCAGCCATGGCAGGGTGAGACTGTCAGTATTGGTACTTTCCATATCCACAAGGTTCCTGAGCCACAAGACCCAGTCACTGAGCCTGACACAGTCATAACCAGCAAGAGAGGAAACTCATCCTGCCTCCTGGAGAAAAGCATGAAGGCTGCAGCCCAATCCCAGTTGTCCCTGGGCAGGACACAGGGAAGAGGACACAAGGCAGGACACAGCCGAGAAGGCAGGAGGGAGAGTGCAGGTTCACACCTACCGCAGTGGATGTCTCCTCCATACCCCACCGGGCAGAGGCAGTGGTATTTGTCCAGTCCCTCTGGGACACACGTGCCCCCATTCTGGCATGGCCGGGAGTCACAAGGCTCTAAACAGGACCAGAGAAGGGAAAGACAAGAGTCAGCAGGGAGCCAGATGGGGTTAAGGGCAGAACTCAAGGACCATAGCTATTTCCACAGTCACAAAACCAGTCTGGCAATGAACAAGTGTAAGGTTTCCTGCTAAACCTCTGATGTTCGTGGCACCAAGTGAACGAGTGGAGGCACCTCACTGCTTACTCCCCTAGCTGGAGAGTAGCGAGTCCCCGCAGGCGCTGGGAAGCAGTGCAAGCCTCTGCCCCAGGAACACGAGCAGATGAGGACTAACTGGCTCCTCAAGTGGAAGGAGAGATGACAGGGAGATATTTTAATCCCAAAGATCTCTGGTCATAGATACCCATGAGACAAAAAAACAGGACGTAATATCAAGTTCTTGCTAAGGATCACAACCTCTCACTCAGAATAAAATTTTCACAAGTGAGAGTAAAACCACATCTTTTTATTCTTTCCTGCTTTGAGAATAAAATTTAAAAAAGGCTAAATCCTACCTGGACATACAGTTCGGAAGCATCTGGAAGGGTGTTTTATCAAGACCCTCTTCCATCTGAAACAGGAAGAATAAAACCTATCATGAATTTAAAGATTAACGAGGTATCTTCAAGGTTGACCTGACTGTGTTTTCAATGGAACAAATTTTCCTTTGAAAATGCAATTTTTCAAAACAAGTATTTCACGAGAAAATGTCCGTTCTGAGTGGGGTGGCAAAAGAAAAAACATCATTTCATCAAATCTACTCTTTTGGTTTTCCACTCTTCTTTAATATTTAAAGATTATGGACGTATTTTTAAGGCCTCAAAGGATTATTTTTTTTTAGTTGCTACTGAAGATATGTTAAAACTTTTTGCTATAAACTGGAATGAAAAGAAAGTTTTACAGCAGTGAGAATTTCTTATTCAATATTAATTCTAGCATCTAACTTCTCCAGCAACAGGTTGTCCACAAACAGTGGACAAGCAAGGTTTAGATTGGGAAGAAATCCTCAGTCCTCAGCTGTGCCTCCCAGTGGGATTTTTCAACTTCCTCCATCATTTCCCTGCCCCAAGGTGACATGAAAAAAAACAAACAAACCCTAGAGCAGAAGTGTGTATTTGCCACGTGTAAGGAGGCAGGTAATGCTGGTTCCGAACAGTGAGATGATTTCTGCTTTTTTTCATCCCTGTTAATGAGGTTTCTATTTCTCCAATACCTGCAGCTTCACCGTGTCACTGATTTTCTAGTGCTCTGTATTAGGGCTGCTCAAACTTGGGGCAACTGTGGCCAAACCCATGACTTTTGGGATACAGTAAGCAAGCCACGAGCTGCTCTACTTTCCCACATTGGCCCCGAGGTACAAGCATCTGGAGACGCTCACAGACATTAGGATACATCTGAAATTATCCAGTCATCCCCCGGCATATCTATCCCACAGGCTATCAATGCACAGCCCAGATCTGGGGTGATTTTCAAACATCAGTCTGACTGCCTGGTATTAAAACAAACACACGAAGCATCTCTTCAAAGGAAACACAATTCCCTCCACCAATTTCCGTACAACACCACTTTCACTCCACTATTTTTATCAGCAAAGAGCATGAAGCTGCCTTTCCCTTCAAAGCTCATTTTTAAAGCATTTCTCCCACTGTACCAACAGCAGGGACAATACTATTTGAAGGACCTGACATGCTTTATGGGTTTTCAGCTCCAGCCCCCTGTCCCTGAGCAAGAGGACATTTCCCTCATGCAGCTCACTGCCATCAATGTGTGCACGCCAGTTTTGGCACTGCCGCGCTATGACTGAGGGGTATTTTCTGCCAGTGACTGGAGCCTCTTCATAGGACAGTCCCTCCCAAGCCACCCAGGACAGCCACACAAAGGAAAAGGGGCTTCTCTGAAGGGAAGAAAGCCCGTGTGGACGAAAACAGAACTAGCGCCAACACAGGGAGCCAGACCTGGAAACCCTCTGCAACACATAGTCAGTACAGAGGTGTAAACTTCAAAGCATCTCGGTTCAACAGGTAGGTAGGAAACTAATTCTAATTCCATTTATAATATTCATGGTGCTCTTGGGCTAATAATTTTCTACTTCTCTGTCTCAGTTCCTCCTCTTACCCTTTGCTTCTCCAACTAATGGTTGGAGCAGGGAGAACCTCTTCCTAGGTCTACAGACCATGTTTGCATCATTCTTCTGAGGTATCTTCATCCCAGTAAAGAGTCATGGTCAGATAAAAGCCTTGTTACTGTATCTCTCATCTTCTCTCAGCCCCATTCACTTTTAGAGATGTACATGTCCAACTCACCTGTAGAACGGGCACAGCGAAGCCCGCACGGCCTGTGGCTGCTTTGAGCCTTTCCAACACACGTAGTTTCCAGCCAGCTCCTTCACAGTCTCCAGGGTCCTGCGTTCACAAGGGTGTGATTCGACTTTGCAGCCTGGAGCAAAGAACAAATCCAAACTAGGACTCATTCCCTGAAAATACAAATTCTGTCTGGGAGTGGAGCACCCCTTTGAAATGGGATAGTCTTCTTGATCTACCTGCCAACAGCGTACCAGGCAGTGCTTTAAAGACCTTCCATGTGACCCCAGAAGAGAAATTTTTTGTCAACAAGCTCACCAGCCTACCCCACTTTCTGGGGTGCTCACTATTCAGCCTCCTTTGCTTTGCTATAAAATTCATACTGCTGAGTTCAGGGTTCAGTGACAACTTTTCAGCCCCTCTGGTGCCTTCATCATTCACGTATTTGATTTGCCTCTATCTCTGGACCACTCCAGTTCTATCTTTTCTATCTCTTGTGAGCCCCTGGTGTCCTCCCCTTAACACACAGCCAAGTCTTTAACACAGTTGTTTTTATCCCCCTACCCCCCACGACACGAGCAAGGACCAACATACCCATTTTCAGCAGTGAACCAAGACACAGAAAGCTTTAGAATACTGCAGCTCGCAGGTATTTGGAGATGCAGATGGCAACCATGCCATCCAGTTTGGGCACCAGAAGCAGGTTACCTCAAAGTGCAACACCTGCTAGCTCCCCTGTACGCTTTCTGGCACTGCCTCATCTCTCTCGCGCAGTGACATGGTCCAAGCTCAAAGCATGGGCTTGAAGGAGGAGCCAGGACAGGGGTTACCTGGCGCGGTGGCACTGCAGATAGAGCCGGTGAGGGTGCTGTACAGGCCGTTGGCAGCATCGTCGGCGTCTCCAGCAAAGAGCACGTGCTGCTCGGTGGGCTCGCTAGCCAGCATGTGCAGCTCCTCCCACCTGCCAAGTGAGGTGGGGTTCAACCATTCGCGTAACGAGACCCTTAGTCATCCCCAAAGAATTGAGTATCATAACAAGCCCCGTGCAGCAAATATGATGCAGAACCACGATGCCCTTCAACTAGTTTTCAAGACCCTAGTGCATTTAGTCTCAGGCTCTACTCAGTGGAAGAGCTTCCTTCACCAACTTTGGTCCTCCTTCTACACCAGCCCATGTTTCTTCCATGCCTGCGTTACCCCACCAATTCCTCTTTTCTCTTTCCAAAACTCATATGTAGCACAAGAGCACCCCTTATTCACTAGGACTTGCCATTTGGCTAGCTGGGCCTCCATTTCCAACTCCGTGGAAAGTTTCCTACCTTGGAAACTTGATTCCCACTGCAAAAACTGTGATGTGCCTCTCCTTCACCTGCATTGCAGGCATCGTGGTGCTGCCCTGGGACTTGCCATCCGAAATTATGATCAGGACTTCAGTGACACTTGAGTTTCTGCCACCAGGGAATCCCTTGCGGAGAACATACTTCAGAGCCCGACCTGTCTCTGTGCTCCCACCTCTAGAAAGAAGGGAAATAAAATCAGAAAAGCAGAAATCAAAGCTCTTCTACTATTTAATTTACCATTTGATTTTAAAATTTCCACCCTTTGGTAGTGAAGAACTTCGCATATTTCTGCCTGTTTCCACAGAAGACATCCAGAGAGATATCTAATATTGTCATTCTTGTCATCCTTCTGTCCGTAGGTCCCATCTACTCACCCTTACCTCCCTCCTCTCCAACCTAGAGTTGTCTCCAGAAGGCTGTTAACACACAGCAGAGTGTTTCTGCAATTGGAGCAAGAACCAGAGCTCTCAGATATTAGAGTTTTACTTCCAGCTTTGACAAATGTCTCAACTGCTTCTGCTATTCCATCTGAAAATCGCAGTCAGTTCTTTAAGAGCTGTGTGGAAAAGCCATTTTACAACAACCTCTTGTATTCCAATCAGAAACACGGCACAAGTAGGCAAAATGAACAAAGACCAGCATCTCAAAGTGGTTTCCTTTCTCCTGACGCACAAATGCGCTATAAAGTCTTGTCACGTATCACCCCTTTCCCTCCACGGGACTTTCTGCTGTTCTTAGACCAAGAGCTAGGCAGGGAGCTACATGTCACAGCTTGTAACTGGGAGTCTGCAGTCTAGCAGCATGCAGAGAATCCTTTTTGTCCCCAGCTCATCTGCAGGTTAATTTGATTTTCTACAGAAAGTCATTTGTCCATCCTGTAATAAAGCTCCTGAAAATACGAATGCTGAAAGCTTCTTAGTCTGTCCCTGGAAACCCAGAAGGACTGAACACAAGGCATGCTTTCTTCAGGGCTTCACCAGTACCTTTTACACTAGGAAAAAAAAAAAACCATTAAGAAGAGTCACCTGATGCTCCAGTTGTCTAAACCTATGCTAAATTCAATTAAAAGCAATACCCTCATCTGCTAGGTTGCTTGCCAGCAGTACTGGTATGATAGGGAAGTTGCACCAGCCACTGATGTTCACATGAGCCGTATCACTCCTCGTTTTGGAGGTGGGAGCCAGCTACCTCGATATTTTGTCAGCCCTTGAATTCTGCCCTGGAGAAGGAAACATTTCTGAGGTATAAAGCAATTAGTCCAATACTCAGCAATCCTCCCAGTAGCAAAGTACTAAACCCACAATAGGACTCGGATGCCAAAGGGGGGACATTCCAGTGGTGACATAAATCAGCAGGTAAAACCGGCTGCTGTTAAGCATAAGGGAATGGCAGACACCAAGCCCTGCAGCAATAACTCCCAAGGAAAAGCAACCTTGAATGCAATTTTAGCAGAAAATAAGCTACAGCTTGACAGAGAAGAACTTCGGTCAAAGATGCTTTAGAAATCCTGAGGCTCATGTCTTGTGAGATTATTAAAGAAGGAGATTTGCTGTCTGCTGGATGACTCCTTAACCCAAAAGCCTGACTGCCCCGCTGAGCCTGTAGGCACCGGAGCTGTCTGTTTGTGAGGTACGCTGCGTATCAGCACAAAGCCCTGGGGAGGGAAACGAAAGGTCCCTCTGGCAGCAAAGAGCACCCAAGAGCAGAGCTGCTCACTGCAGGCTCATGGTGTTACAGCCAATGTCTGCACAGCGCTAGGGTCTCTTTGGTTATGGCATACTGGATGTGAACTGGGAAGGAGAAGTGGGTGCTGAAAATAAAGCAGAAGGGGATAAAAAAGGGGAGTGCTATACTTACAGAGAGGTCTGGGAGGGGAAGGACAAGGTGTGGTTGTTTTTATGGGCTATGCATTTTAACTCTGTTATTTCTTGCTAGTGAGCTCTGTGGGGTAGGGACTGTCCTCCTCTGCTTTCACGACTTAACTTTAAATGACTGTTGGAGACACCTACTCAAGACTGGGCTCAGTGTTCTGTGTACCACAAAATGTCATCAAAATTATATATAAAATTATTATGTTTGTCAGGCTGAGGCAGGAATGATTACGTTGTGAGCCAAGCACTGAAGTTTTATTTAAGTAAAAGCCATGGGTAACCTAACAGAGACCTTGGAGAGGAGGTAGGAGATGGTCTCACCTCTCTCTTGCAGGGTGAGGTTTAGTGGACTGTGCAGCTGGATCCCAAGATAGCAGGGTGAAATCACCCCCGGCTGCCTATCTACCAACGCAAGCTTCATATCAACCACCTACATTCCCCACCCAATCATCACAAGGCTAAGAGCTTGCCACAACACAACACACTGGGCAAAACTCTTTTTTTCTCCTGTAAAAACTGAGGGCAACCTTCACTGCAAGTTCTTCAGCTACGGTCACCAGCTTTGATCCCTGCCGCCAACACATTGTCTCTTTTTGTTGTTGGAGGGCTAAACATTTGGTTATCCCAAAGGGGTAAATCCTGCATGCATATGAGTCTATTTCTTCTTCTCTTGGTAGTTCTCCGTCTGGCACAACGCCAGAGCTCTGTAATCTGCCGTCCCTGTCAGGACATTTGATACCAGAGAGAGCCCAGCTCACTGGGAACACACTCCAGTCCTGTTGACAATCAAGCCACTGTATCAGAGGAGACATTTCCAGCTGTCTTCTAATTCTGTCCAAGGAGCTGTGCTATAAATCACTTCTTATCATTGCCTTTTAGGGCTGCTTTTATTTCCATCCAAAGCACATTAATAAAGAGTCTCTGCACCAAAGCTCATTAAATTCGGTTTCTTATCGATTTGCATGTGGAGGTTCATTGGGTTTTGACACAGCGGATGTGTGTTTAAGGCATTACTCCAAAAAGGATTTTCTGAAGCGGAAGGAGATGTGGACTTTACCTGCTGCCTTTCCTCAGGAACAGCACTAAGAAGGCTTCTCTCCTCTGACCAGCCATTGACTTGTATGAAAGAAACTGGTAAGAAATTTAGCTTTGGAGCTCATCACCAAATTTGGTTGAAATTGGTCAATGAACTCAAAAGCTATTTGGATGAGATTCATAGAGAGAGACCGGCAGTCTCCGACTAAATCACAAAAGCTTCACTTTGGTCTGGTGCTGCCTCCTTTCAAGGGCTCTCAGCTCCGCACCGGGAGCATAAGGCTGAAGTCGGGAAATGCCTCGCTGGCCAAAGGCTCCTCAGAAGCACATCAAGGAGCCTCTCAACCGAGACATCAAACACCTCATTTTTCCGGAAGCCAACTGGAATCCATCCGTAACTATTTTATCTACTTTGAAATGTCAGCTTTTCATTTAAACTAGATGAAACAGCCGAGCACAAGGTCATTATTTCTGTTTGATCTGTCAGCATCCATGTGTTGTCATCAAGGAATTTCAGTGCCAGACACCAAACACTGCTTCACTTTCTCTGCTCTCACAGACTTTCAAGCAACAGCCAAAGGGGAGGAGCGTGTCTTGACTTCTGGTAAGTTTTTCCTGTAACATTACACGAGAGGTTTTCTTGATTTGATAACCTTCTCAGAAGCAATACAACAATACCCAGCCAATTCATCTTGCTTGAAAAAGTCAAATGTGATCACATTTGCTTGCAATATGTACCTCATGCTGAGAGCAGCAGACATCCATGAGAAGTGTTGAGCTAACCTTTACCCCTAATGCAGATCAGCCAAAGAAAAAGCAAACACCCACAGACCATACCAGTACCTCATCTGTCATCAAAACAAGTGTATTTGGGGGTGGCTGTCAGATACTTTGTAGATCCAAATATACTTCTCAGACATGAAAAGTTTGGATTTTGAGAGGCTCTAAGGACAGTGCTTCTTTGGGCTTCTGGCTCCATTTCCTGAGGTCATGGGAAGACATCCAAGTCTTAACATTCAGGAAGAAAAAAGGTTTCCATCTGAAAAACCCGATCCTCTCGAATTCAGCAGACACACATGCGCAGATATCTTGGGACCAGCAAATCGTCGCTACCTCGTAGAACAAAGGAAATGGTAACCACCAAAAAATGAAGGTGCACACTGTCCTGCCTTTGCTCAGCCATGCGGGAACGCCACAATTCCTTTTCCCTGGAAGGATGCAACCCACCACGTAGCACAAACAGCCCAAAAAACCTGCCAGGAGGGTCTGACAGGAAAACTGTCCCCTATTTACCACGTTTTACTGAGACACTGAAAACTTTCTCCCCTATCAGCTTTTGCTGACAAAGACAGCCCAGGCTGTATGTTTTTCGTAGACTGTGGATTATGGACCATAGACAGCGTTCATCAACCTCCCTCCCTGGGGGCATCACGTTGGTGTATGCACAGCAGAGGCAGAGGTGCCTGGACCTCAAAAAACTCTCAGTCCAGAGATCGTTCGTAGCCCAGAGAAAGAGAAGAGCTGTAAAATAAGCTGACCTGAACACAATCCTCTTGATTCTTTCTTTCACTGCTTGTTTGGTTAGATACGAGTCCAGTGGGAATTCAAGGTGGGGAGTTGAGCTAAACTGTATCAGTCCCACACGGACCTAAAAGAAAAGGTTAAAGATGATGAAAGGTGCCTGTGAGAGTTTTACTCTTTTGATCAGTTTACAGATTTGGGAGCACTACACTGTATCGAGGCAAACATTGTTTTGCAAGTTGAGCCACTGGCAATCTAAATGAACTTCAAAAAAGAGAAAAAGAGCATAAACCACAGCATTACCTATACAGACTATAAACCAGGCAAAAAAAGTTCATCTGCAAACAACAGGACCCTCTGCTGCAGTTACAGGCAGCTCAAGATCTATATTTATCCATTCAGAGCAGCTTGTAGCCTCAAGGACAGTAAGTTTATAAATAACACCTTTTATATCAAGCTGTTTATATACTGCGCAAGCAATCTTTCCATTACTAAAAGCAGCTCTTTCTGGCACTGAGCACAGTAGGCAACACAAACCAATTATTTTTCCACTACTTCCTCTAAAACCATTTTCTACAGTTGCAAATGCAAACAAACTAAATGGTCTGTATTGGGCAATACATCTAGAATATTTCACTGAAGCCTTACAAGAAGTTTTATGGAATGTGACGACTTCAAAGGTGAAAAGACTACTGATTTTCAGTCCAGTCTTTGTAAGGATTAAGTATTTCAAAAAAACAACCCACCAAATCTGTAAATATTATATGCTCAAATTCTTTTGCCTAAGCCTACGTCGCAGTTGGTTCCTAGATGCAAGTCTCTACTTTCAGTCAATTTAGTATAAGCCACGAAAAGGGAATACCCATTTACCACCGAGCATCTCTCAAAGTCCTGCACACACACTTTATCTCCTTACCATCACTGCACAGGCTGCGGACAGCCTCCTGTGCTGTGCGGCTGTAAGTGGAGATCTCAAGGGCAAAAGACTTCTTAGATGAGAAAATGATGGAGAGGAACAGTGATTTCAGCTTCCAAAGGACCCTGCATCAGGGGCCGAACAGCAGCTTTTGATTTTAGGACCTGCAGCAATGGTGGTAGTTGGTCTGGAGGAGGTTTTTGGGTTCAAGTCTAAGCATCCCTGCTGTGGGAACCAGGAGCAAACACAAGACCCACCTGTGTTCCTTTGCTCCCAGACCTTTCTGGAGAATCAGACACAGACCAGGGCTCCTAAAACCCACAGCAGGGCCAGACCCACCCTCCGTCCTGCCTCAGGTTCCTCCTCCTCCTACACAGAAACTTTGCATCCCTGCCACAACCTTCCGAAAGACCTGACATTTATTTGGGAGTGCTCTGGCAGGGAATCAAGTACAGCAACCATCCCAGCCTGCTCCAAGGCCCCCAGCTAGGGATAGTGTGATGTGGGACTGGATGCATGGCTGGAACCACAGCAGGGTCTGGCTTGAAATCCATTTATCTTAGCGTGTTTCATACTGGGTATCTGCAAACACCAGCTGCTTGGACTCCAGCTGGCAAGTCCCAGCTGGCCAGTTCTGTGCTCTTCTCTCTGGTGAGCACCAGCGTTACGCACACTGCACCACTCGCAGGTGGGGAGTGCGCTGATATCCTGGAGACCTGTGGCAGCACACAGATCCCCAAATCCTCAGTATACAGCCAGTGCCTTGCAATGAACTCCTTCCCTTTGGCCCTTTCGGCTTATTTTGGAATAGAGACCTTCTAGGAGGAGCAGAGCGAGCAGACTCTTAACATTTACCTCTGTACAGAAAGGTGATTAACTTCCCAGAGACTAATTCTGCAACTTCCCAGGGAAAAACAACAAAAAGATCCAACCATTTTAACCTATGAGCATCCAAACCAAAATAAAAATCAGGAAGAAACCCCCAAATCATAATCTTTAACCTGAAAGACTAGGTCTTTCCTCAAGACCAAATGGAACCACTTAAAATCTGTGAAGAACCAAGAAGTGTCCTCTAACTCCACTGCTTCACAAACCTTCACTGCATCTTTCTGAATAAATACTCTGACCCTACGGCAGTTGCTAGGTTGAATTTTGCAGTTTTGCTCAGCATGGTATCACTGGCCTTTCCACACATCGCCAAGCTGCTTGAAACTAAAACGAGACATTCCTGACACTCACCCTGTCTGGACGGATGTCCATGGCGTCACAGAGCTTGCTGGCGAAGTGCTTAGACCTTTCAAAGCTTCCTTTGCCAATGCTGTAGGAGCCGTCCAAGAGGAAGAGGACATCTAACGAAGCAGAGCACTGCATCACTAGGAGAAAAAGATACACACTGTGAAACTGCGCTTTATTAGTGTCACTCTCTCGAAGCAGACAGCCAAGAGCAGAAAATCCAGACAAACGGACTCACAGAGGACGGGCTGGGGCTGCCCGGTGTTCCCAACCCAAAGCCCACAGGCACTCCTGCTCTGGCCAGCAGCAGTGCCAGGTCAGCCCTCACAGCCTGCAAGACTTCCACCTGAGATTCCAGGTCCCAGCCTGGCTTCAGCAGTTCAGGGAAAGCACAGCAGCAACTCTAAGGAGGTGACGCTGTGTGATACCATGAACCGAGAGAGCTGCTCTCCCGGAGGAGGTGGAGGGGTGAGCGGTGGGGACAGGCGGCCGTGCCTGGCGGGACCCACAGGCTCTCCCAGCCCGAGGCATGGACGAGAATCCAGAAGGCATTTGTAAAGCCTACAGAGTGCCACGGCTCCAGATGCGTTTCATCTGCAGCACATTTTTCAAAACATGCTCTTATTTTTCTAAACACAAACCCTCTGAACAGCTCCGAGGCACTGACAGAAACACTTTTCACAAAAATCTGCCTTTCATCCCCTCTTCAGAGACGTGTCCTTGTATCACCCCTGCCTGCATGAACACAACCGCTCCCAAGTACAAGTTCCTGAGGTGCTTACGCTGCAGTCAAAGCCCCTAATTTCACTGAAAAAAATGGAGGGGAAAAAAAAGCCAGCCTGCAGAGTCTGAAGAGACCATTTCAAAGCATTTACACAGAAATTTTAAAGTCACATCTGCAGCATTTACCAGAACCAACTTCAAGGGAAAGTGAATCCAGAAGCTGAATACAGGGAGCAAGCACACCAACCTTTTAAGAGCCCTTTTGGCCAATGCCCTTTCTCTATCCCCCATTATTATCATCCTCTTTTTATTATCACTACTTTTTTTCAAAATCATTCATGCTAGCAAAAACCTCAATTTATAATTAGGGTTTTCTCATACCAGATTACAAAGGACTGAAAGTTGTTAAGCATTCCCTTCTGGGTCACTGGTTTTTCTAATATGGCACCCAGCCTTGCCCTGGGGCGCTGCACTGGGGATGAGCCGGAGCACAGCCCCCTTGCCAGCGCCGTCCCGGCTTGTCAGCTTTGCCCTCACCACCGATCCTCAACGTGGAGATGCAACAACCTGTGTGCTCGCCCGCAATCACTGACCCCGGCTGCCTGCCCGAGCACGCACAGAGAAACTCGCTGTGCCTCCATCCCAGTATGGGCTCCGCATGGAGGAACGGTCTCCAGGTTACTCCGGAGTTCAACGGTATGAGGAGCGGGGAGCTCCGTACTGCAGCTGTCTGACAGAGACCTGTCAGCAGGACGTCTGCAGCCCACCAAAGTGCTCTTGGTGATGTGCATCAGTTGGAAACATCCAATTGCAGCACACCAGGATGGAGAGTTTAGGCTGAACGCACGGCGCTATGGGATGGGGCTGGAGGGCAAGCCTGGCATAAGAAAAAATGTAATTTATCACTTGACAGACAGACAGACAAGAGAAAATAAGGGTTAGCAGGAGAATGCATGATGCAGTTTATAAGTAAGTGACTGCACATACGTCAAGGGTGGTGAACACGGTCTGCTGGCCAGCCGGATTCCAGTCATCCCTACTCACAGCAGCGCGGCTGGTGCTGGCTTTACGGCCTGAGCAAATCAGCCACATGAGAGGTCTGATCACAAGTCATGTCCGTAATTAAACACAGCTCCTTAAATCATGATTGCTCGAAACAGGCTCTGAAGGAACCGACGCGAACACCAGCCGGCTGGCAAACGGCCAGTTTGGGAGCAGCAGAGCAGGTTGGCGTCCCATCAGGGCTCATACCAACGAGGGGAAAAGCAAACGAGTCTAGGGCAGGAGCAGCCACAGTGCTAGGCTTGCCAGAGCATTGCTGGGGCCTGTAGGGACCAAATGGGGTCCAATAAACAAAAATAATAATAATTAAAAAACAAAACAAAACAAAAAACCAAATCCAAACAAACCGGAGAGAAACAAAGAAAGAAGGTACTGGGAAAGTAGATTACGTGCTTTAAAAAAAAACACTTACACTGGCCAGCAGCTGAGATCTTGCCAATCATCTCTTGGTCAGCCTGAATTTCTTGTATACCCAACACCAGCAAAACTGTGGGATCAAACAGATAACCACTCATCAACACTATGAACTGCCTTTAAAAAAAAAAAAAACAAAAACAAGACTTGTAGGCTTTAATCTATAGCTGCAAAAATGCTGTTTTTTACACTTGCAAAAAGTAAATTGGTGACACAGCACAGCAGTGTATCTATGGGACCAAAATTCCCTCTAGCCAGGACACAGAGAGCATGAAAAATGGCAAGGACCTGACTGCAGCACACGGGAGGACAGTCCCTCTGCCCACCACATGTAGGAATGCAGCACGAGAGCAAGAGCTAGGCCAGGCTCAGGCTCCAAAGATTACAGTCATAAGCACTGGAGACACCAAATAATTCCACTGGAGAAATCTATGAACTTCTAATATCGTAATAGTAACATCTGTTTTTCCTGTATCAAAGAGACTCCTCACATACAAATCAGTCACATGCTTTTGAATTCTCCCAAAAGCTGTTTCTCCAGGTATTATTTTCTCCCTTTCTGTGTGAAACTACGTTTCAGAGGTTTATCCCTAAACCTCCTGGAGAGGCACTGATTTTGCTCTTGTTCCTGGGAACGAAGAACTCCAGCCAGAGATGGGGAAGCATCCGAGACAGAAACCACTGATGCAAAACAGTGACTTTAAACGTACCTTGGGGAAGCAGCAAAACGCAGATGGACTCAAACGACGAGGCACCCATGGCGACAAATCTGAAAGAAAAAAAAAAAAAAAAGAGGAATCAATCCATTTCCTAAATTCCAGGTTTCTTGACCTGCAGCTGATCATCAGCTTGCTGGTTGTCTCATGTGACGAGTTCAGAAACATTTGGTCTGAGGGGCAAAAGCAACTCCTACCCTGGGGAGAAGCACGGGAAACAGACAGAAGAAAAAGACATGAAAATGAGGGAATGATAGAAAAGAAAGTCTCCCTACATACTCATCCCCTTTCCTATCAAAACTGGAGAAAACAGGCTTTGAAGGAGAGGGAGGGACTGCCCAGCCTCCCCTCCACGGCCTCCTGGACCGCTGTTCTCCTCCTCCTTCCTCTTCACTGCACCTCCCTCTCAAAGCCGAGTCCCACCAGGGCCCCCACTGCCCTCAGGAAGCCGGTGAAGAGCCAAACACGGCTCGTCCAGGGGTTCACCAAGCACAGCCAGGTCCCCCCAACCCCAGCATCGCTCGGGGCTCTGGCTGAGACATCCCTGCTGTGGAGCACAGCAGAGGGGGACTTGTCCCCAGGGGACCTGCCATGGCCAATGCTGCTGCCCATCCTCATCGTGGGTCCTCAACAATACTCAACTACAGGCTCTTTCATGCCTTATGTTTTCTGAGAACTGGCTTTTTGGAGAGATGTTTTTACGTTCGTGTCCAGCAAAGTTAATTTTCTGCTCATTTTTCCTTTGAAATCAGCAAGGCTGCCATCACATGGTAGGTGGACTTCAACGACACTTTCAAGCGTGCCCAGATTTAGACCAAGCACGTCTGGCAGAGGCCTTGGCTTTCTATTTAAAACATGTATATTTATTTTTTCTCCAGAATAAAAGCACTGAGTGCACTCACTAAGGCAAACTTGACCAGATTCACGCTGGGTCTCTGCCTCTTTCATTGCAAAAGCAGATTTTCTTCATGTAGTGAAAGACTAATAAATGCATCTCTTCATAACCAGCTCTATTAACCAACTGTTCTCCCAAGAAAATAGAGAGGGCTTTTTCTCAGGGAAGACGTGTCTCTGCAGCAAATGATGTATTTGCCAAGCAGCCGGTAAGAACTGATGCTTGTTAGTGAAATTGCCAAAATAGGCCCATTCCCACCACTCCAGGTGCCAATCCTTCAAAAGTGTTATGTGGCAAACCTCACGCGTCAGGGCAGTGGGGGTAAGGAGATGGCTTCCCGGGGTGTCCCGCAGGCTCCCACACTGCCTGTCCCACCCCAGCCTTCCACTGCTCCCGCCCTCGGATGCACGTCTGCGTGTTGGCTCCCACAGGCAGGAACACATCGAGTTGGAGGAAGGAGCCGAGCTGTGGTTCCTCTCTCTGTCTTATTGTTTGACCCTGGATTTAATGTTCAGTGCTGGCACCTCACTTCCTCAGTTTCCCCAATTTTTGAACGCGTGTGTCAGCACCCCTGTGTTCCCATGGGAGGGAAGACTCTCCTATGGGTACTCCCAGGAGTCCAGGGACATGTAACACTAAACCCCAGGGCACAAGCCAAGCTTTAAGCAACAGAAACTTCTCCTCTAGGCAGGCTTTTCTCTTCAGAAGAGCGGGCAAGACACCTGAAGCAACGGGCATCCCTCTGTCTTGTAGTACATCATGAGTCTCTGACCCTTCCCTCTGCCAGGGGAATCTCCAGCACCCATCCCAGACACACCGGGTCACAGCAAGGACCCATTAAGTCCACAAAGCCGCCTGCACCTCACACGCCTTGAATCAGACAAAGCAAGATCTCTGTAGCAGACTGTGCTGAGTTACCTGCACGGGTCCAGAATGAAGAAGGGATTAAAGAAGCATCATCAGGGATTACAGACACAATAACGCTCTGTCTTGCAGTTCTTTACCCAGTTCTGGGTGCTTTACCTGGTGCATCACCCTTCAGTGCATCCTCCCAACACCCCCACCAGACCGCCGCTGCCAAACTAACAGATACCAAGCTTGCCTAAGTAAAGGGAGGTAAACACAAAACATGACTTCACCAAGGAAGCCCTTGTGTCCCTCAGCAGCTTCAAGCACTGGCAAATGCCATGGAGGTATGGTCATCCTTTTGCTGTGCCCCAAGGACATTCTTTCCAGCAGTTAATTCCAGAGCACGCAAAACCCAAAGAAGGACAAGCCTCTGCCTGTAACCAGATGTGACAGGCGT
This sequence comes from Charadrius vociferus, assembly GCF_000708025.1. Taxonomy (NCBI): domain Eukaryota; kingdom Metazoa; phylum Chordata; class Aves; order Charadriiformes; family Charadriidae; genus Charadrius; species Charadrius vociferus. The sequence continues at coordinate 6,712,884 of NW_009647731.1, read as the reverse complement.
GGGGGGGATTTCAGGTTGTTTTCATATAAAACATTGACAGGTGAAGATGTTTCTACAACTTGGTCTTATCTTGGGCTCAAAGCAACTAATTTGCAGGATGAATTCTTTGTCTTTCAGCCCCGCTTGACTCTCCGCAGCAGGAACTGGAAGCAAGCTTCATCATCACCTGCTGCTCATCAGCGTTAGTGTTAGCCCAGGAATAGCAGCAGCTTTGCTGGGGGATGGGGTGGTGAGTGAAGGACCTTTTCATTTTATCTTCCTGGCCATTAAGAAAGGGAATTTCAAAAACGTCTGCATTAGTACTGGGTCAAAAATAGTATTTTTTTTTTTAATCACACTCAGTCAAAACTGCTATTGTTTGTACCCAGATTCTTAGTTGGCCACATGAAGATGATGATGACTTAAGTAAAGCCAAGTAAGAGCATAACCATGCATGCCTTATTTGGAGGAATGACACAGCAAAGGGGAGAAAGTAGAGGGGAGAAAAGCTCTGCTTGACAAGCATATTCCCAACGTGTCTTTCACCATCTGCAAAATATCCCAGCTCGCTTAGTCTTACTAATGAGGCAGAACCAAAGCGTGAACTGAAAGCACAGCGAACCCAACACCGCCAGTCACCACGGTCACCTGGATGTAGAACCAGGTCCGACAGCATGGCTGTGCCTGCAATGGGCCCAAGCCTGGCTGAGAGGGGATCCAAAAAATACTGTGGGCTGGCGTCTCTGTAAGAAAGGGCAAGGGGCTTGCAGCTGATGTCACGCACCTCGTTAAACCTGTCTGGCACGAAACACCACAACGAGATGCTGTCCTGTGTATACCCATATGAACACACCGCATTTCTACAGACTGTAACCAGAGCAGTTGGTATCACATGCACCACTTTCGGGCAAATGTTACTGTTGTACTGGGACAAGAAGAAGATACTTAGAAGTACCAGTCAGCTGCTTTAATTAATTACCGCCTCTTCTCATCTCAGAGATCTGGCTTGCAACGAAAGGCATCTCCAGCTCATTTTTCAAACTGTCCCCTTTTTATTTAATAGTAGGGGAGAAAGCAGAAAAGATTACACTGCGTATTCATCAAAGCATATTCTTAACGAGCCACGCAACCCCCCGTCACTGCAGCTGTAAATCTGTGGTTCCCTTCAGCGCTGCTCTCTGCCAGGGAGGATGTGGCACCAGCTTGCTGAGGGGAGCACACAGCCAGGGACTCATCTGATATTTAGGTGTAGGGAGGGAAGAGAGGAAGCTAAATTTGCTGCCCTGCCTCTTTCAGTCTTCCTCAGGCTGTTTTCTATAAGTAAATTTTACTTTTTTTCTTCTTGCCCAAGTTTGGAGGAACCTCTGTTGAGAACTCCAGGCATCCCCTCTGCCCGGCTGGGGGCAGCTAACGGGGAGCCGAAACTGAAGGGGGGAGGAGGAAGATGACAGGGAAACGTTTAACTTCTTAAAACAAACATCATGAATTTCAGTCTAAAACTTTTGACAACTTTTTTCTCCAAGTGATAAACAAGATTAAATTTCCATAAGATGTTCTGCAAAACCAGCTTGCTTATTCACACCCCCCCGGTTCTGCAGCGAGGAACAGTTCTGACAGGCTCTTTTCCCTCGTGCAAAAAGGGCTCCTGTACACAAAGAGACCTTGATCTTGCAGCACTGCTCACACCCGGTACTGTCAACACCAACACAGTGCAGATCAGGTCCTGTATGACCCACGTGTGTCGGAATAAAAGGCACTTTTCTGACCCAAGAGCTTGCACTAAACTTATCGTGTAGGTTTTTTCTGACAGAAGTGCTCATGCTACTGACTTCGCCTGTGGCTACAACAGCGGGAGTGTCTCTGTGAATGTCTCATCTTTTTTATCCGTTGCTGGATGCCACGTGCGAGACCACCCAAGGGAGCCGGAGCACCCCGGCTGGCTGGCAGCAGCATGCAGCCGGTGCGGACGCCGGGAAGAAACGCTCTGTGCGGTGGCTGAGAAAAGGGGTACAGTCGTCTGTAGGAACTTGGTGCCTTAGGGCAAACTGATGGCAGCATAAGAAAATAAATACACAAGCAATATAACTATATTGAGGTTATGAAAGAATGCAGATAACTTGGTAATGTACCCTGCTGAGAACTGCCAATTCAAGGCTATGGGTTCCGGTGTAATTACTGTAATTGTCCCCCGGCGCCCCTCACCCCAAGCTGTGCAAATCTGGGAAGCCTCCAGGTGGGGGCCTAACTCGGGGCCTGACCTGCATTGCCTTGCACCGGCCAAACATCCACACCTCAGGTGGATCAACTACTCATCTACCTACACCACCAGCAGGTGGGAATGGCTCTCAAAGAACGAGGTGGGAGAGGAGGATCACGCTCCTGCAGCAGGCATCTTTCCTGTGTGTATCAGCAAGAAGACAACTCTCCGCTTTATTCCTTAGAGCTACCACCATGCCACACGGATGTCTTTCTCCAAAAGCTTCCCGAAGGGACAGGAAGACCTCAGGTTTGTCACCTTGTCTCACAAGACAAAAAACCTCTGTTACTTCACTTGGCAGCACCACTGTCCAGAGAGCCTCCCCCAAAGGCAGAATGCAGAGACGGTGCGCTCCTGGCAGCTCCCTGCCTGTGGCAGAAGCAAAGCCTTGGCCAACGACCATCAAGCTGGTTGCTAACGAATCCAGGCCTCAAAGAACAGGCAGCTGCTGGCTTGCTTAGGACAAGCCTCACGGTACCACAAGCAGGAACAAGGACTTAAAAGTTTGCTATGACAAGCCTCCCTCTTGAGGAAACAAAATTCTGGTCTCTCCTTCCCCAAACACCCAATACTGCAGAAAAGGGGGAATTCTACCTTTCCAAGCCAGGCAGTTGCAGTGATTACCTACAGCAGAGGCTGGAGGGAGGAAAAAATCCTTTTTTGACACCTCTGGTATTCAATTTAGCTCTCAGAATGTGAGACAGTCTGTACTCAGCATGTGTAGATGGTCCTGATGATCACACACCCAGCCCTTTTTACAAAACTCACCCAAATTCACCCCTTACCCTCCTGCTGCATCTCTGTGAGCCCCAGGGACAAGCCACAGCCTGGCAATTTTCTCCATGGCACCACTCCTGCAAACACAGACAAGCTCTCACCTGCATGGATTTTCGTAACAGAGGTCTGAGGGCCCTTCCTAAAGGAGCTTTAGAAAGTGGGAATCTTCCACAGGTTTTTTTTCTGCAGAACTGGGGTAGGGTCAAAAGAGATTATTTTTTTTTAAGTCATTACATCCACTTATTCCTCTTAAGAGTCTTCCTAGAAGACCCAGACATCTTCAGGAGCACACATTGAAGATGATGTGGCCAACTACCCCAGCAGACACAGAGCCTTCTCCAAAGAAAGTGGGAAAATGTGGTTGTATGTGGGACCTGTCTCCCAGTGATGCCTCATCTTCACTATGCAAATCAACAAACAAAATGCAAGTCAGCTTAGCAGAAGCCCCTGTAAAATCATTTCCACAATTTCCCGGTCACATTTTAATGTCTGTTCATATTTTCCCAGATAACTTGGAAGCTCTCTGTTTCCTTTCCATACCAGGCCACTGGAAAAGGCATCTCCATCCCTCTTTAACATACACAGAAACCAAGATAGAGAGAAACAAAGTGACTTGCTCACAGGTGCATGAATTTGTAGCACAATTGGGAACCAGGCAGAGAGTCCTCCTCTCGCCATTACACCAGGTCAGGAAAAGCCGCTGTTGTGTGTACTCAAAGACAGGAGCTACTCAAATTTAAGTACAAGCGTCTGGGCATATCACAGATACCATTCCAAGTCATTGCTTGATCAAGACTCGATGAAGTCTTCTGCAGAAAGGTTTTCACTAACGACATGAGATGCAACCCCCCTGAGAGCCTGCCCTGACAAGTTCCGCACCTTCCCCAGACACACCCCAAAACTGCTGGAAACAAGTCAACTAAAGCAATACAGCACCAGCTAGATTTGGTTTTCTGGGTGCTGGTGGTCTTTTTTTGTTGGGTTTTGTTGGGTTTTTTTGGTTATTTTAATAACACAGCATAGCACTGTTTATTCATTACAGTGAACAAATCCATCTCTCGTTCAAGACGAGTCTGACCCAATCCCCGTTACCGAGCGCAGACGCAAGGCTGACGCTCTCTGGGGCACCGCGCAACACCAACCACAGCCAACAGGCACGGGGGCCGGGGCTCAACTTGCCCCGGGTGCCAGGTCTTCTGCTGACCTGAGACAGCACCTCGGCTTTTGGGTACCATCTCCCATCGCCGTTGACCCCGACCGGCACAGGGGCTTCGAGACGCCCCCCCGCAGGGGACAGAAAGGCTTCACCGCCGCCGGCACCGACCCGGCGCTACCCCCAAGGGCCGCCCGGGCCGAGACACCGCGTGCCCGCCACCCCGCCGGCGCGGCCCCGCCCGGGAGAGCCGGGGCGGGCGGAGGAGGAGCCGGGCAGGGGCTGCTCCCCCCTCCCGGGGCTGGCACAGTCCCGCAGTCCCCCCCGCCGCACACCCAGCTTAACTCTGAGCAACTCTGCTTTCCCACCCGGTCCCGCACCTCCCTGTCAGAGGTTTAAGGTGTTATCCACGAAAAAAGGGGAAAAAAAATCAGTGGTTCGAGGTGCGCTTTACCTTTTCTCTCGCATAGCCCTTGTGCACCCCGCGGGTCTACGAGCAGCCTCCTTCACGCTTGGATTTATATCGAGTTCAGCTGCGACAGCCTCTCCTCCTCAACCATCACATCCTGCCACCTACAGTTACGATGGGGGGGAGGGGGGGGGAACCAAAGCCAAGAACACCCACATTGCTATAGGTTATTTTTAAGAGTCGCACTGTTGTACCCGCTCATCCAGAAGTCCCGCTGGAAGTGTCCGTGCCCCTGGAGCGCTCTGCCTGGGCACCGCTACCAGGCCTGGCAGCAACGCGGAGCAGAAGCAAAACCCCGGGCTGCGGGTCACGTTGCACCACCGACAGCCGTAAAGTAACTTCATTTAGGAGTCAAGGGTTTTTTTGAGAATCTTTTCCCTAATACTTGTTTTTCCACAGAAAACTATTCTCCACCTGTGAGTAAAAGTACCATATTCTCACCTACTATACCTAGAGGAATTATTTAGGGGGCCCATTTTAAAAATTATGGGGATTGGGGGGTGGAATGTATTTTGCAGTTTTTTTGTTTGGGTTTTTTTTCTTTTGGTGCATTTGTTTGTTTTGTTTGGTTTGGTTTTTTTTAATAACTCAAGATGTGTAACTGTAGGAGCCGAAAAGAACTCCAGAAGTTAATATTCTTTAAAAAATGTTAACTTCATATATTTTGAGTTATAAATAGCTACATTTTCAAAGCATAAAGTGGAATTTAAGTAAGTAATAAGATTATTCCACTAACAGTAGCTATAGTAAAGTAGTAGATCCCAATCCTAGATCTGCCGTCCTTATTCTGCTTTTCATTTCTTCCCTCCAGCAGGACAGGCGGTGCCTGCGAGCAGTCCCTACCCTTGAGAGCTGAGCAACGCAAGAACTCCACAGCAAGAACAGGGACACAAGATGAGCTGTGCCACGGGTGTGCAGCACCCACACCTCGCTCAGCTCTTTGCTGTCCTATGGGAGTCTGACTTGGAGTGAAAGGATATATAATCAGCCAAGATTCCACCACGCAGCAGCTCCCACAATAAAAGCCAAGGAAGAAAGCAACACCAGAGCAATTAATTTTAAATACAGTGGCGCTACAGGATGGTCCAGCTTCAGAGAAAACATTTCCATCTTAACATGACGGAGTTACCACAACATAGCTGTTAAAAAGCTGTAGTTCTAAACCATTAAGAGGTTCACTGTTAGTGTGAACCCTTCCCTACCAGGTAAATTTAAGAGATTAGGGTACCAACTAATCTAAATCAATCCCTAACTGTTACCTTGAATTTCTTTTTAGAGGGTAATGCGGTTCTCAGAAGGTTACAGTAACCTGGCTGGAGGTCAGGCATAGCCTGGTGGGTGCTGAATCCCACTCAGAAGGTCTCCCAAGGGTCAGCTGTACTGATGCACACACTATGACTGCTCTTGTAAATAAAAAAGTACCTCCAGAAAAAGTAAAGATATATTTAGGAGAGGAGGTGGTGTCGGACGCACTTGTAATAAGAGTCTGAAAGTAAACAGCAAGACCTCAAGAGTCCAAGCCTCAAAACAGCATTGACTTTCAGAAGAATTGTATGGCCTTAACCTGATGGGTTTAACCAGCGTCTAACGTGTGCAATTACTGGTAATGGCACAAGATTGAGCACTTTTAGTCAAAGAGTATTTTGCACATCTCTTCCCGCACAACACTAAACACAGATCAGTAATTTTGTAATCTGTACAGACAAAATAATCCCTTGCATCTACCTCGTATGTGGCATTAGGAATGAAACACAACACCAAGTGCTAAATAAATAAATCTCAATTAAACCCAAATGAACAAAGTATACTCTACTTCCTCCAAATGATTCATAAATGAAACCGACCTTTTAAGGATTAAAAAACCCCCGTTTTTTTCCAGTGCTATATATTTTTTATTAAATTTATACTACTTCCCTTTCAGAAGTGCTATGTTATTCTAGAGTTCCAGTTCACTTTCGTTTTTCTTCTCCAGAGAGGACGGAGAGGAATTAAGAAATTTTATTTACCAAGAGCATAGATATTATAGCTTAAGCGTTTCATATAATAATCTTTGTTCATACATAATCACACATAGGAATTTATTTTGAAATTAAATTCTATACTAGCATTTAGATAATCATAATCCATAGCTGATAGTTTATCACTTCAAGAACAGATTTCAATTACAGATTAAAAGTAGCAGAGAAAAACAAAGCAAGAGAAACTCAATGCTACATCAAGAAGTTCAAGAGCTTTCCACATTGCTTGCTTGATTTGTCTCTACATCAATGTTCCCAAAGACTTAATCTGAAATTAAGGAGTGAAACTAAGTCTCTCAACCATATTAAGTCTTACTTCTCCTTTCCTTCCACTGGCTAGCAGGATTACTGCCGGATACCTTTGTGCTGCACCACACACGCATACATCTCCAAGTGAAACACCAACCACTGCTTTCCAGGGATTTTTGCCCCAGTAGAACAAGCAAAGATTCGCTTTTCCTTTCTCCAGCTTACAAAGTGTAGACAAAGTGACTGCTTTCGACTACTGCAGCCAAAGTCACCTTCTGAAGTGCAGTGACTAGTTGTTGGAGCAGAAAAGCATCAGCAAGTTGCTTTGCATGTGTGCAAATGCTTGCGAGAGTCACACTTGTCCCAGGAGGTCAAAGGACACTCAAGGACAATCTTGGTTCAGAACCAGGATCAAAAATATGAGGTCACAAAACCTAGCAGGCTGGAAAATAATCTGAGGCAATTTAAGTGTAATTAAACATTAAGTCAAACAAAAATATTTCATCTTCACAACAAGTTTAATCTCAAGATCCTTCCAATTTGCACAAAGCCTGAACTTAAAATACATACTTCAAGTGGACAAAAAAGCTGACCCTGTGGTTTCAAGAAGCAAATGTCTACTGTGCTCTATGAACAGTAATTGGCATTCCTTTGTAACATCGCCGCTGGATTAGTCAGAAATGACAACTAGGTATCAGCTACATTTTAGAGAAACACAGAAAATCTGTTAATAATCCGATTCAGTATTTTTGTCATATCCCAGAAGGGGACGACTTATGATGTGAAAAAAACTGATGAGGTAGAAATCCTGAAAATGTAGCTACAGACAAAACAGCTCTAGTACAATTTACTTCAAAACATTATTCACAGATGCCAATTACACAGCGCAAGTGTAAGTAAAAAACTGCACTCATTTAAGCGTTTACTGATTTTAGAGAGAACTACCTATATGCAGTCCAAGACAAGATTCAGCTTTTAATGATACTGAAACCAAAGTTTATGAAGAACAATTTTCAGTCTAATCTCACCCAGAAATTAAGTTGAAAGGAGACTAATCAAAATAAGATACAGTTTTTCAGGTAAAATTAATGGTACTAAAGTTGAAGTAAGCTTTACAATTAAATTTCAAATGTAAGTTTGCAGAATACACTCACAATGCAATGGCCATTCCATAGAGTTATGTGCATTCAACAGCAAAACAAGAGCAAAAAAGCTTAGCAGCGCATGGTGGTATAAAACAAAAACAGAACAGAAAATTTAGCTTGCAGCTTTGAAATCCTTCAAGTTACATACTTATTTCAAAATAACAATCCAATCATGTAGCAAAATACAGGTATGTAAACAGCAGAATTTCTACAAAGTGACTTTCATTTTTGAGCTGATGAATACACTTGCTCTTCCAAAAAGGGAATGGCAGCAACCTGGTGTACACACAAATGAAACAGCACATATCAGAGACTTAGTGCTCCAACAGTTTTTTTATTTCAGTGAATCCATCTGGATTTCCATACTTGTTTAAAAGGAAGAGTAGGACCCGTTCATGCTTTTTAAGCTGTGGGATAAGCAGAAAGAATTAGAAATGTACAACTCTTTTTAAATCGCTCATTTCGCTTTAGGGTAGATCCTAAAACCAGGAACTCAAAGTCCTATATTAGTTCAATGAATATGCAGATCCTGCTGTAAAATCTTCTTGAGGGGAAAAAAAAACCAAAACCAGCAGACCCGTAGCCGACTTCCCCCTGTTCATCCCCCCCTCCCCCCCTTTTTTCTCCCTGAAGAAACTTCTTTGAACCGAACTGATTAAATACGCAAATTCAGACTGAGATCAGGATCTTAAACCTGGTTATTCACACATGCCTATTTCCTGATGTTTTCAGGAAATCTTCTGTCTTCTCTTCATCTGTCATGAGACTTGGAGACAAACTTATCCGAGTAAGGAATGATGACAGAAAACAGAAAGTGACCAAATTGGAGTCAGAAATGACATTAATGTTCCAGTTCGATCTAGCTAAAGAGATATAGAGGGGGAAGGGAAAAGGAGGTTCAACAGCCTACAGTGGGACAGGGAAATCAGCTACTATCAGGAACAGCACAGTTTTACTGCCATTCTGCCACTAAACTGCTGGTAGGTATGCCTATTCTGAAGCAGTAAAGGTCTAAATGACCCTGGACAGAAATGCTCTTTTCCTACCTCCAAAATATTGTTAATGCATATTTTTGCTTTTGACCTTGCTGCTTCTGGCTGGGGAGAGAGGGGAAGTTTGAACCACCCTTGAAAGGGGCTTCTGTCTTTAAAAATTCAAAATTTTGTTGAGTCCTCTGACAAAGATCCTCACTTTGAGAAAGGCTGATGCACCTTTTCTGGTATACCTGAAGTTACTTTAGTTATCTAAAGTTCTAATTTTTCATAAATAGCTTAAGTGAAAATGGAAAATGAGAAAGCTTAAAACCAGAATGTTTTCAAAAATTACAGCAGTGTACCATATCTGTAAGAGACACTTCATTCTTTTTTCAAAAGGAAATAAAATCTTGCAACTGGCAAACACTGTTACAAATTCCAGTATTCTATTGAACTCTGATTCTCAGCCCTAGCTCCATGACTGAAACTGTGGCACATATTCGTATTAATGTCCGTTACCTGAAATACAGATTGTAAGACTTTTCTTACATGTGCAGCTGTCCGCCAAGTTGTGTCCACAGAAAAACAGAGCCATATTACTGAAAAAAAAAATCCAGCTGCCCTTTGTCCAAATGACACAGTTTATGCAACACCACAACTACCTTTACACAACAGACAAAAGCAGATCTCCTGAGCCTTCGTACTCTAGACAAAACCAAAAAAAAGAGCTATATGTGAGGCAGAACACATATTAACGAAGTCTGTGTGACCTATACACTATCCTCCCTCAGTTTCAGGGTGCTCTAATTATTTGCCACATATAAAACCAACAGAAAAAGTGTTGGGATATCCACTTTGTGTATATTCAGTGTTTCAGTTAGCTATTATCTCCCTATTCCTGTTTGCTTCCCACATAGGGCTTCTTGTAAATTCTGGAAACGTAAAAAAACGAGTGTTGCTTGGACTAAATCTTACTTGCATTTTTAATTCTGTGCAGCAGCATTTGGTCTCACCTCCATTGCCTACAAAAAAACAAAGCAAGTGAATGAGCAAAATACACAAGGACACCGTTTCCCTAATTTAAAAGGTGACGTGGAATTCTCTAAGAAGGAAAAGTCACTTAGGCATCCCACGTACCTACAGTTCTCGAAATTAAGTAATTTGAAGCAATTAAGTGAAAGTATGTACCTTGAGGTTCAGTACACAAGTTTTTAGCACTGCAGGATTTGACCAAACCTTCCATTACCAGTTTGTCAGCTACATTCAGACTACCATCTTCACAAAGTTTCTCCACTGTTACTAAATTAACATTTCCATTAATCTCTTTCACTGTAATTGTGACGTATTTATTCAATAACATTTCTTTCAACTTGTCAATTAATAATGGAGACCACTCAGCTTTCTCTATTCCTGAAAAAAAAAAAATACAATCAAGTTTGTTCTATAAAGAACTCCTTTATGATATCCCATAAATCTTACGTGTAAGGCTATCACGGTTTTTGAAAATAGGATGGTAAGTTTTCCTAATATAAATAGCTTAGATTCTACAGATAATTAACTAGAAACATACTTTCTAAAACAGCTTTTGCAGTATTAACTGGCATACTATTTCAGTAGAACATCATGTTGTTTATCAGTATTAAAGAATGAACACTATCATCAGAATAGGTACAGATTATAATGTTCAAAGAACCAGTCAGAGCTTTTTCAGGGTGGGTTTTTTGGTTGTTTCAGGGTTTTTTTTGGTTGTTTTTGGTTTTTTTGTTTTTGGTTGGTTTTTTTTTTTTTACCTGCAAGTGAACATGTAATCGTCTGAAAAGGCATCTTTAAGTACGAATCAGTGATTGGCAGCAACTCCGAAAGTGGTAAAGTTTCTGTGTTCCCATAGTCTGCAAATAGTACTTTCACTGCAGACTGAGAAGCTTTTAGAACAAGAGCTCTGTACCAACGGCCATCACCTGAAAAGACCGTGACAAGAAGAATCACATGTGAAATACCATCTTATGAATACAGCTTATCCTGAGAACAAGAATCTGTATAGTTTTCTAGGAATTTTTAAATATTCTGGTATATACAAAAGGCCACTTGACAAGAAGAAAGCCCACAAAACAAGGGAATAGTTTTCAATTGCTGTATTCATAAAGATTTAAGTGTTGCTTTCAGAATTTTCCTCAAATTATACAGGTAAGATTTTTACTCCGATACTGTTTTAAGGATGTCTGCACACTGTACTTCTAGCTCCTTACTTTTGTTTTCCAATGCATATTCCATTTCAAAACATAGCCAAAAGAAAAAAAAAATCCTTTTTCCTAAATTATACTTAAGAGCCATAAACAAAAAATATAATAATAATAAAAAAAAAATCAGTGGAAGTTAAAAACAACTGTCAACCCCTTAGGTGTACTCTTGTGGTCTGCCTAGTATTTTCTTTAATTCATCTATCCTGTTTTCCATGAGCTGTTATCTGATCTAGCACCCAGGTTCATTTTCAGCACTTAGCTAGATCTCCTGTAACAATCAACATTTAATATTTATGAGCCAACATTACTTTTTAAAAAAATATTGAGCTAATATATCAGCAGAGTACCTCTTCTGAAAGACTACGACAATAAATTAAGCTCCCTCACCGTTAAGAATACTTTTGACTTGAACTAACAGTTTGCAAAGCCTGGACAGCTTGTCAGTCTAACAAAGCTGAATGATCAGTTGTGATAGCCAGTGTCACTGCCCCATGCCTGCACAGAGCAACAACAAAAAAACCACCCAGGCATCCAGAAACCAGAAGTGTACCTGTATAAGTGCAAGTGCACTATTGCTCTGCCATTAATTTCATGCCCCTGTGACTCAAAAACAAACAAATTTCAGTTTAAATAGTAACTAGCTTGCTTTCCTCTTAAAGTACCACACATTTTGCAGGGCACAAGCTATTCCTTATTTTCTTTCCTAGACTGTCAGACGGTTTCTTTGCCCTAAAGATGCAGCCAGGCTATCCTTTGTAACAGAATTAAGAGATCTGTAAGCACTTTAGAGGTGGCATTTTTCCTTTTTCTACAGCAAAAATGAAAGTTGTGTTTTACTGGTCAAGGAAACAGAAGAACAAACGATTGCCTCACCTGAAAACCTGGCACAACAGGCTTCACCCAGCTTTGGTTTGAAGGGCTGGCTCTTACAAGATTTACAGTAGCCTTCTAGTTCAATCAACTGCCTCTGTAGCTTCTCTTGATCTACAGAAAAAAAAAAAAAAAAAGAACTGATAACTAACCACATTTGGGTATAATGAAGAACATACTTTTAAAGCTCCTCTGTTTCCACCTTTTGCATTTCTTTCCATTTTTCTACTGTCCAAGCTGCATTTCCACGCAGTTCAGTTGCTATAGGCTTTTGTTCTATTAAATAGCTTGCAACAGTGACTTCTTACTGATATTAGGAACAGTGAACACTTTTTTCTTACCTTTAGTTTGAACTGGCACAGCGTAGAACAAGTCTGGGCTTACAACTTCTGTTATACAGACAGATACAGTTTCATCTACAGCCAACTCAATCGGCTTCCAGTGTCCAAGTGAGGTTTCTAATAGAAATAGTCAGAAAACGCAGTGTACCGCTTTCCTCCAAACACATACAATAAGTAACTGTTATAGAGTATCTTTTTGAATTTGAGAGACAACTGCATGTCTTCACTTCAACAACAGAAATCTAAACCAAGATAGTTCTTGCTTAATTTGCTGTTCATAAACTGTTAGCATATAACAGTAGCTAAAGTAAGAAACATCTCAGAAAAATAAGATATTGGAAAGTAAACATGGGAAAAGTTTCAGTTGTAGCAAATTTGTAATTCTTTACTATCAAGTATTCATATAGCATTCATTTAAGACAAACCCAGCAATTTTTATCTTTCTCTTTTTGTCTATAATGCCACCTGCAGGGCAGCTTGTGTTTCACTGTAAAAACTGACAGTATAATCAAGACTATGCACATTTATTATTAACTATAGTTAAACAGCAAGATCTTGGTTAAAGGCTGGAATAGTGAAAATTCTTTACCTTTTTTGTCAACAGACATTTTTGGGAAGTTATTTTTATCTTGCAGAACTTCCTTTACAGCCAATTTTTCAGAAGTTAGTATCTCATTAATCACTTTTGGATGACCTGTGGAATTGTCAATAAGCTCTACACCAGCCCCATCTCTGGAAAGGGAAGTTACTCTGGCTTGAAGCTTCATCCCTGCAGTGTACATATGAAATCTTGCTGTAGCTTCTGGAATCCATTTGCTATTACCAGGCTTTATACCTAGGAGGTAGGAAAACTGTTCAAAATACCTCTGTTAAGCGACTTTCTTCAAGATTGTATTTTTGTTTAAAAAAAAAAAAAAATCTTTTTTTTTTTTTAAAGCACAATTCGAAATACCAACACTAGTTTTACCGTCTTCGGGATACACATTGTACTTCACCCCGTTAACTGACCTCCCTCTTCCTCCTTTCTTCTAAAATAACACATTTCCTCAGCACTTCCAAGTTTTGTTTTCTACATTTTATGATATTCTACCAAGTAAATCCTTGTGCCTTAGCATAAACAACACTGTTAATACTATTTATAAATCAATTCAATATAGCTTTTCATCAGAGGAGCAGAAAAAAAGTATTTTAAGAGACAAAAAAACCCAAACAGCAGAATACACCTTGACAAACTGTGGTTTTGAGCTTTTTCCTGTTTCCACATTTTTTATTTTTAAACCAAGTAGACTACATTAGAAAGAAAGAATAATTTCATAGAATTTTGATTTGGTGTGGAAAAGGAAGAGGCAGAGAATTAATAGAAGAACACAACAGAAGAAAGCAATGCAGACATTTTTTATAAAAACAAACAAAAAACCCACAAAACCACCCACAAAACAGTGCTGTGAAATATAACCTGTCATCACCTCCTTCCCCCAAAGCAGCAAGGCTCTAAATGCAGTAGTTCGTACAAGAGAATGAATCCATAAGATGATCTACCTGAGAGCCAGCATTTAATTCCTTGAAATGGAAGTTTTAGGAATGAGGATGAGATCTGCCGTATTTTATCCAGTGGCACTTCCGCAACATTTCCATAGTCCACAAAGAATACTTTAACAGTTCCATCTGAAGTAACATTTTGCACCAAAGCACGGTACCAGTTACCATCATCTAATTTTAAAAAAAGTTTAAAAAAGAAAAAAAATTACTTCGCATATTTAGTAAGTTTACCAGCATTTACTTTTTAGTAAATAAATCCAATTATTTGCTAACCTCTACCAATGCAAACTATCAGCTTTTTTTTTTTTTTGCTTTATGTTCACCCTGTAAAAAAAAAAATTAGTTACTTACCAGAGAAAAAAGCACAGCAAGGGTCTCCATTCTCAGGCTTAAGAATATTTGGTGGAGTTTTCTGACAATATTCAGACAATGATTTGTTAAGTAACTTTAGAGCAAGTAACTCTGAAAAGTAGAAAGAACAAAACCAAAGACAATATCAATGAAATAAGCTGACTTAAAGTTTATCAATACTGTTCACCATATAGCTTACTTATAAAAAAATTTGATGGCAGATTTCTGTCAATATTAGAATTTCATTAAAAAAACCTGCTGACACAGAGTTAACTATCTTATTAGACAGACTTATTAGCAGGAAGATGTGAGATAGATGATATTTACTAACAAATTAGTTCAGTATTATAGCAAAGCAACCAGCAATTCTTCCTGCTAATCCACCGAGCACCCTTCACTCCAAAATCTAAAGTGTGTTTTACAGCCAGATAACACCATGGGAATTATCTAGTTCAGCCAGTGCATATGACACATTATGCGATCTCACTCTGCTTGCTTAGTTATTTTTTTATATCAAGTCCTTTAGCCTGCTCTACAGCATCAATTCTAGGGAGGAATTCAGTCATGTTTTAAAGGTGATAAGCCATGAAGAATCTATACTATCCCTAGATAAATCAAGGAATAGACTTCCCCTCACTTTAACATCTGCCATATATTTTTGGTTTGAATGCATTTA
>NW_009647731.1:6692064-6697828 GCF_000708025.1 Charadrius vociferus | reverse complement strand
CCAGCGACTATCAGAAAGATTTATACATGCCGATAGTGGAGTTAGGTGGGTTGGGTTTTTTTCAGTTTATCCAAGAGGAAGTCGAGTCTTAAAAGCTGCATTTTCTCATTTTCATGTTACTTTATCTCTTTTGAATCTCCTTAAGTTTTTATAAATTAGAAGAGGACAGAGTACTAAGAGAATTAGAATTTACTCCAGTAAATATTGTATGGGCACAGGGGACACGTCTCTTTGCTGTCTTTTGTTTAGGTATCTTTTGCCTATGTTATGGTAGCTCTTTTCACTCTTCTCTAGATTATTAGATTACGTTTTATTCAACTGCTTACCTTCAACATTTTCAATCTCAGAGTCACTACATACCATGATCCAATTTCTTCATCATTCCACTTGCATTCTTAAATAAAAAAAACCCCAGCAGTAAGCTTCAGTGCTATAAGCTCACTTGAAACAGTAATGCATTAGCACTATAAAAAATGACAAATCAGGAAGCAAAGAAACTAGCAGAAAGAAAAAAAGCCGAATAAACTTACCACTGTTATTTGAAATCTGACAGTAGAATTCTCCAGGATTGTACAACGTACACACTACGACATCTACTGTTTGTTTAAGAGTTAATTTACTCCACTTGCAAATTCTTTTGTTCGTTGTGTCCTCTAGAGAGGACAGAGAAGAGAGAAGCAGAGGAAGGAAGATGAATTAAAAAGAATTTTTACAGGAAAAAAGAAGTTATACATCCCAAATGCTCATTTATGCCCTTAAAATTCCTGTTATAAATAATCCAACAGACTGATTACCAGTGAGAGCCTCTTTGCAGAATAAAGCAAGTTAAGAGAAGTGTGCCAGTTGCTTAATGTATTTTATCACTACTGAGAAGGGCAAGTCATAGATGAGCAGGGAAGAGTGATCACACAGAGGCACAGACTAGGTGGCAATAACCTGAGCAAGAGGGACTCTGGGGAACCTTGGTTCCTGGGAAACAGGGTAGGGGGGATAGAAGAGGGAAATAGCTGTCAGCAAGAGTACTGGAAATGGTGTAAGGAGGAAAAAGAACAAAAAGGTTAACAGAAAGACTGGTTGCGGAAATTTGCGCTGTATATTATTATAAGGTACCTCAAAGAAGCTTATTATTTAACGCAAGTTGTAGAATAGATCATGTGAAAACTAAATCATGGCACATTGGAGAAGCCTTCGTTTCCTCCATTAGCACATTATTAAATCTTCCTGTATTTTTCATAGCTGTTAAGTTTGTTACAGTTTGTGGTAGGCAGCACCATGCAGAAATACTGTCAGCCTTTTTAGACTTAAGTCCAAGTGGCTGGCCTCCGACTTTGGTGGACCTTTCTAGTTTTAAGTGTTTGGGGTTTTTTCCTGAAAATGAAACTCAGAAAGTTTTGAGCTTCAAGGATGGCCATGCTGAGATGCCGTTCCATCTGCCCAGTACTATGTCTGACAGATTACTCTAGGAAGTCATACTGCAAACAGGCAAAGAAAATGAACCACGTAACAAGCCCCTCCCTCAAAAAAATATATATATCAAAACAGGCTCTCAAATCTTCTTTAATTTCAGTGGAATACAAGACTGTCCTTCACACTGTAAGCAACTGCCAGATCTCTACTAGAAGGAACAAAGCACAGACGGCATATTTTGAGAAATATGTTACAAGAAGTAGAAGATGGTTGAATTTTCTACTTCAGACTCAAGGAAGAAAGACTGACAAGAAAAATAAAAATTAACAAATGGCTCAAGTTTAGAGAAAGCTTTAGGGTGCTTAAAAACTGTGAAATATAATTGTTTGTTCTTTCACACAATGGTGAGATTTATTATAAGTAGTCCTCTAAACCAAAAAAATACATTGTTTATTCATTTCTGGCAAGTTTACTAAAATCTACTTTTACATCATGCTGGATCCAGCAATCACAGATTTAATCACTAAGTTTAAATAAAGCAAACAAGTTATGAAAAATTATTTTGCAAGCCAAGAGATAAATGTATCTGTTGAAATTCCAATATAAAAAGCACAAATTTGAAAACACACATGACAAAAAGTTGATGATCTGTTTAGAACGTGCATTCAAAAGCAGACTGGAAAGTTCTCACCACTTAAGAACTTGCATTCTTTGTTCCCACTCTAAGAGGAGGTCAAATAATGCCAGATCAGCAGGATGTACTCACCATTTGCTTGATTAACATCACTCATTCCGATTGCTGGCAAGGCCATCCTCGATCCCTCAGCTGCACAGCCTTTCTCTATGAGATGGCTCGATATATTTATTACTGGAGTAACTGATGCATCTACAAGCTCCACCACAGATCTAACACTCTCTTTATCCACTACTTTTACTGTGAGCACTTTGTCTTTCACCAGTTGGTTCATTAAAAAAATAGTTTTTGAGGTCCAGGCTCCTAATGGTGGTTTTACACCTAAAAAGTCACATAGTATAGAAAGGTTCTGAGGACAGTCCAAGTTGCAACAATATGTGGAAAAATACAACACCACTTACAATAGATTATAGATTATAAAGCAGATACATCAAGTACCATGCCCAGATTCCTCATGCTTGTAACAAGATTCCAAACCCAATTATTTAGATTCTGAACTTTTGTAGTACTTGGATTTAATAAAAATCTGACAAAGATTAAAGAGAAGCATAAATTCAGATTTAATACTTCCTTGGTATGAATGTCTAAGAAGTGTCAGTCTTTGGGTCTTATGAATTCAACCTATAGTTTTGAACAACATTAACCATCTCTCAGCCAATGTATCTGCTACTAAAGTGTTCTTCCTCCTTAAATGCTTACTGTTTGCACTAGTAAATTTATTTCTAAAACGCAAGTTATAACCAGAACTTTATAACAACAGATTGGCAGAAGTTGCCTTCCAGAAAGATGTATTTTATGCAGCAGTAATCCTAATCAGGAAACATCTTATCTGATCACTTTTTTGTGTCCATGTTGTATTTAGGACCTTTCTTAGTCCTAGAACACTCATTAGCAGCTATAAGCATCGTGATTTGCCCCAGAAAAGAGATTTCTTTAGATCACATTCCATATGCATTGGTTCCATCTCTACATACAAGGGAAGCATTGTTTTATGTTTTCCTCCAAAGTAAGAAGCTAGAATGCTGCTCTGAACTTCACAAAAAAATCTGAAAAGCAGGTCAGACATCAAGTATTGTAAAGGAAGGACAGACATCAAGTATTGTAAAGGAAGGGTACTGAAGCAAAGGGGTGGACTATCTTGCATACTAATGGGAACAAACAGAGAAAATAAACTTCCAACAGCAAGTTATGCTGTTGTATGTATGACATACAACAAGTACATCAAAAACAACAGATTAGGATCCTGGCTTGAGACAGAAGAACGAAAGGCCTTTCCAACTTGACAGATTTCACAAGCCTACAGAGAGGATTCTGCCAGCAATTTCACTAGATTTACCCCCAGGGAGGGGGACAGATACAGTTCTGAACTTCAATATACAAAATGGAATTTTACCTTCCCCTGCAGTGTTAGAAGCACCACAAATTTAAGAATTCCACAAATCCAATAGGTGACTAAATTTTGCCTAGAACAAAAGAACATGCAAAACCTAACAGGTATGTTAATGTAACGCAGTTTTCCAAACATACAGCTGCAGGTCACCAAGTACATGAGGAAAGACTTGTCACATTTTGTAGATATGCCACAACAATTAAGAACTCTGGAAATAATGCTTACTGTTACCTCCACCCTTCCTCATATTTCAATATAAGACACTACAGATGTGATCGTTATCTAACCCAACTTATTTTGCCTCTACTCAGTTTGAAACAGTTTATCATTTATTTCATACCTGCCAAGGTACATCTTATCGCTTGAGCTGGTAAGTCCATTAACCTTGGAATCATAGGATGAAGTCTAGTCAGAGGAAGAACTTCACAATTACCATAATCCACATAGCCCACCAAAACAGTATCTTCAGAAACATATGCTCTAACAGCAGCACGATACCAAAGGTTGTCTTCTAGAAAGGAAGATACAGATGTTCATTGGGCTTGCTTTTAACTTCTGAGAACAGAATGATTTTTAGGCAGACAACTATAAAAATACATCAATCTCAACATAAAATACAGAAGTGTTGCAGTTCACACAAACCTTCACAAAACTTTTATGGACTCAACACCTACCACCGTTACCCCTTGTATGAGCTGAGTGTTGCAAACTCATTTTTTCCATAAAGAACCCCGCCCCTTCACAAATACATATTGCAACAAAGAATTGACTACATTATGTGTAGGTAGCACTTAACTTAATACATTTAAACAAACAGCAAACAGTATCTCAGCTGACCACAGTGACATGCAATTCAAAGGTCACACAACAGAACTAAAAATTTAAGTATTTCAATTCAATTAAAGTATTTGAGAAATAGAAATACAAGCTTACTCAAGTTTATCAAGACATCTGAGGTACCAAACCGATAGCTTTCCCTAGCTAGGCACCTGAAACCAGTTTCATTGTTCAAATGCCAAGACAGTTCATTGACAATACTAGCTTTTCCTGAATGTGCAAAAAAAGCATTTTGAAATAAATGCTTATCTGTTCACTCCCACAGCTAATTTATTCAAAGCAGCAAAGCCACAGGAAATGGAAAGAAATGAATGACTGGGAACGTTTATCAATCACATAAAGAAGTTGTAGCAGCAACATTTCTGACCAGAAAAAAAGGCTCAAGGACAGCAATGTGTGGGGTTTTTTTCTTGTTAGAAGCTGGATGAAAAGGAGAATGACCTGTGAGGAAGAGAGATTCATCTTCATCCTACTGCACTCAGGCAAATGGGACTTCAGATTTTAATACATAAAACTTATTTCTCATATAGACCTACCAACACCAAGCACAAAGCACTGCTTTCTGCAGAATGTGTCATGGGACTTGTAGAAACTTGACATCAGTGATAATAGTCACGTGGAAACGAAGTTATGAACATACAATTCAGGACTACCAGGTATTGGCTAAATAATATTTTGAAAAGAAGTCTATCAGAGCAGCATCATTACGTATAATCCATTTCTTCTGTGTCTTCTTTGGGGTCTAAAATTTCTATGTTTATTTCCAGCCACAGAATATAGTGCTCACCAACATATAAAAAACCAAGTTTCTTCGTTGTCTCTTAAAAAGCTCCTTTATACAAAAATGCACTCAATGGTAAGAGTTTACTCAATGAAGGGACCATTTTACGGTCTTTTTTTAAACTAGCATTTTACAGATGTCATCATTTACTATTAATACTTTTTTTTAATCACTATCAAATGCTATCCACAGCTAAAACCAGACACAAATAAATACACTCTATGTGAAACATTTCTAAACACAATTACAGATTGTGTTTAATTTTTTGTAATAAAGTGACATTCATTAAGAGCCATATTTTTACTCCATTTTTACCTGTGAACTGGGCACAGCATACATTTCCAACAGCAGGACGGAAAGCTGGACTACTGGGAAATTTGTCACAGTGTTCATTGAGAGACACCTGAAGCTCAGCAAGCTGACCTGATGTTAAAATATATAGATTTTGGAACATACATCATCTTGTAACTATTACAAAAGTACACAAATCTCAAGTTCAAAGCATGGAAGAATATCTTGTAGTACAATGGAGATTATTTCACATAGCACCAAAATAGTGATGAGACTAGGACTCTTCAACCAGTAAGATCAAAGAGAGTCCTCACGTGAGTCTAAGGAATCACAGTGGTAAAGAGAACAGACAGGGAAAACCAGT
>NW_009647731.1:6679744-6692039 GCF_000708025.1 Charadrius vociferus | reverse complement strand
AGTGAGAGGAGGTAGGCTAGAAAGAAACCAAGGAAGAGAGCTCTTCAAACAACAGGCAGATGATGAGCGTCACTTCTTGCTGAAGGACATGCTATGCTATGAGTCTACCCAGAATTCAAAGGCTGCACCAGGACACAGAAGAGAAAACCACTGTAGGAGATACACCAGATGACATCCAGCTGCAAAAGCCCTTTTAGATTAAAAAAAAAATAATAATATGCTGGCTCCGACGGCACAAGGAGGACATGTCCCACAAATTTACTCTGCTCTTATTCTCCCCTAACATCTGAGATGCACCAAAAATCCCTGCAGCCTAAGTATTCTGCCACACTGTAGTGTTACTTATGGTCTTATGTTTTATTGTATCTGAAGACACCAAAGCAGGCTTTGGGCACTATTATCTGGCCTTCTCATACTCAGATATTCTCCCCATACTATGTAACAAAGAAGCTCAGTCCACGAACCCAGCCTATGCGGAAACACTTCCCTCCGGTGGTAAAGCAACAAGGCATCATAGGAATAAACAAAGTAATTAGAAACTCACACACATTCCTGGAACATGTGAAAGAACATTAAATATTTCTGATACAAATTGACTTCAGATTGCTAAAATCCACACCACACCATCTTTCTACTTCGCACTACTTAGACTGCCCAAAAATTATCACCGTACAGGTGAGTAAGTGATTTAACAGCTAACATCCTCTACAACACCATGGCTCTTAAGTGACTGAGGCATGGCCTACTGCTGCAGGCAATCACCATTTCGGGTCAAACTACAAGACTAGCAACACCTCCCTCCAGCCACTCTCTACCGAAAAGAAAAATGCCATCCTAGGTATCTTGCATCCCATTTTCAATGCATCACTTACGGGCATTGTGTATCTGCTGACAGAAGAAATCTTCTGGATTTTGAATGCAGGAAACCACACCAGAGAATGTATCTCCGATACACAGGGAGATACACTCTATAACTGAATTAGCACAGTGAAGAAATTCTTCATCTTTGGGTGTTTTTTCTTTACTTCCTTTAGAATGGTCTTCTGCCACTGTACATGGTGGGGGGGAAGAAGAGAGGTTACTGATCAAAAGCTAGATGAATTTGAGATGTGCAACCTCACCAGCCAGGATTCAGAGATTTAAAAGCTGTGCTAAATTAAACTACAAAGGTTAAACATGCTGAAGCGGTTTATTCTTTTTGCTGACTCTGAACTTTGAAGGCTCCTACTATATTATCTATGAAATTAATGCTCACACAATCATCACTAAACAAGTACTTTATACTATTAAAAAGCATGGCAGGGGAACATTAATCCATCCACTCCTACCAGTTTGATGCCAGTGCCAGCAATAGGTGCCTGGAGAAGGATCACAGGTCAGCAGGAGAGCACCAGAAAGGAATTGCAGCCACCCTGGCCAGTAAGTCAGCTTCATCAGAGGCGCAACTTAAATGCCTCTATGCAAACGCACGTAGCATGGGGAATAAACAAGAGGAGTTACAGATGTGGCACACCTGCAGGGCTATGATCTTACTGGCATCATGGAGACATGGTGGGATGGCTCCTATGACTGGAGTGCTGGAATGGAAGGTTATGGGCTCTTCAGGAAGGACAGGGAGGGGAGACGAGGAGGGAATGTCATCCTCTATGTCAGGGACCAGCTGGAGTGCACAGAGCTCCACCTGGGGATGGATGAGGAGCCAACTGAGAGCTTACGGGTCAGGATTAAAGGGAGGGCATGGATAGGCAGCATTACAGCAGGGGTCTGCTACAGGCCACCTGACCAGGAAAACCAAGTGGACGAGGTCCTCTACAGACAGACAGGAGCAGCCTCACGTTCCCAAGCCCTTGTCCTCACGGAGGACTTCAACCACCCTGCTATCTGTTGGAGGGACAACCCAGTAGGGCATAAGCAATCCAGGAGGTTCCTGGAACATGCTGATGATAACTTCCTTCTCCAAGTGATAGAGGAGCCAACAAGGAGAGGTGCTATGCTGGACCTTGTTTTCACCAACAAGTAGGGGCTGGGGGGGAATGTGAAGCTCAAGGGCAGCCTTGGCTGCAGTGACCATGAAATGGTGGAGTTCAAGATCCTTAGGGCAGTGAAGAGGGTGCACAGCAAGCTCACTACTCTGGCCTTCAGTAGAGCAGACTCTGGCCTCATTAGGGATCTGTTTGGTAGAGTACTATGGGATAAAGCCCTGGAGGGAAGAGGGGCCCCAGAAAGCCGGTTAACATTCAAGGATTAGCTCCTCCAAGGTCAGGAGCAATGCATCTCAACAAAGAAGTAGTCAGGCAAAAATGCCAGGAGGCCTGCGTGGATGAACAATGACCTCCTAGACAAACTCAAACACAAAAAGGAAGCCTACAGATGATGGAAGCAAGGATGGGTGGCCTGGGAGGAATACAGAGAAATTGTCCAAGCAGCCAGGGATCAGGTTAGGAAAGCTACAGCCCAGATAGAGTTATATGGATGACACCAAGCTGTGTGAAGCGATCCGCTTGCTGGAGGGAAGGAATACCATCCAGAGGGACCTGGACAGGCTTGAGAGTTGGACCTGTGCAAAACTCATGTTCAACATGACCAAGTGCAAGGTCCTGCACCTAGGTCAGGGCAATCCCAAGCACAAATACAGACTGGGCAGAAAATGGCTTGAGAGCAGCCATGAAGAGAATGACTTGGGGGTGTAGGTTGATAAGAAGCTGAACATGAACCAGCAATGTGCAATCGCAGCCCAAAAAGCCAACCACATCCTGGGCTACACCAAAAGAAGTGTGGCCAGCAGGTTGAGAGAGGCAATTCTGCCCCTCTACGCCACTCTCCTGAGACCCCACCTGCAGTACTGCCTCTAGCTCTGGGGCCTCCCAACATAAGGACATAGACCTGTTGGAACTGAGTCCAGAGGAGGGCCACAAATATGATCAGAGGGCTGGAGCACCTCTTCTATGAGGACATGCTGAGAAAGTTGGGGTTGTTCAGCCTGGAGAAGAGAAGGCTCCAGGGAGACCTTATAGCGGCCTTCCAGTACCTAAAGAGGCTACAGGAAACATAGGGAGGGACCCTTTACCAGGGAGCATAGCGATAGGATGAGGGGTGATGGTTTTAAACTGAAAGAGGGGAGATTTAGATTCGATATTAGGAAGGAATTCTTTTGTGTCTGGGTGGTGAGGCACTGGAACATGCTTCCCAGGGAAGCTGTGGATGCCCCAGCCCTGGAGGTGTTCAAGGCCAGGTTGGATTGGGCTTTGGTCTACTGGGAGGTGTCCCTGCCCAGGGAAGCGGGGTTGGAACTAGATGACCTTGAAGGTCACTTCCAACCTAAACCATTCTATGATTTTATGATATGTGCTACTGTCACTAGTGAACTGAAGGAAGTTCCATTAGACAATGTTTTTAAAATAGGAGCTGATACCAGTGAACACCTAGAATATTTACTAAATTCAAAATATCACGTGACACAGGAGGACTTAAAAACCCCCAAGTTTTCTTCCGTCTCTAAGAAGTTTGATTTGCTTGCTTACCTGTTGGAGAGTCTGCTCCTTTGGCATTACTTCCTGGAGCTAAATCAGACCTCATTTCTAAAGGTACTTTATTCAGGCAGTCTCCTAAAATACAGATATAAGAAACAAAGGTTAATTACCATACAAGATAGTCACTATTTAGTTTCATTTCAGAAACACCTTCTGAGCCTGACCTATATCCCTATCACAAGGCGAGCATGTTCTACTGATTTGTTGAGCGCTTAATACACTTAGAGTGCAAAATAAAAGTGGTTTGAGCAACTCAACTACTCAAGTTTCCTCAACATATTCACAGCTCCAAGACTGTCTGACTAAATAAAATGAGCAAAGCTGTAACAATCAACATTTACTTGTGCAGGGGGAGGGAAAGTGAACATGAAAGATTTACCAAGTGTGTTCAAAGTACTTACCAAAATCTGGAAGAACGACATCTACAGCAAAACTCAACATCATTTCCTCCTGTAATATGTCAACAACAGTTACTAAACAGTGCTTTCCCATGAGCTGGGAAAAGCCAGTGATGCCTTGATTCCATCCTTTTTCTTTTGGATCATAATTAGCAAAGGAACACTTAATGGCCTGAAAAGAATTACAATTAGAACAAGAGGGGATAGGGGGTTGTTTGCGATTAATAATTAAGGCCCCCCAAAATATCACCTTGCATATAAAAGTTAAAGCTGCTGTTGGAATTTGAAGCGCTATCAATCCAACTAACTTCTTCACAAGAAAATTAAGAATTAGGAAATTAAGTTCAAAATGTAAACTACATTTCCTCTGATTTTCCCACTATTTACGCAGTCCTATGTAAGGCATGGCTGTATCACGTCATGTCTGACCACAGGTACATGTCCTTAGGCCTTTACGCCAAGATTCAAACAGCTCTGAAAATCTTTTACGGACCCAGCAGAATGTCATGTGAACAAGCTGTGAAAGACTATTCCAATAGTTGCTAGTCATAGTTGTCACTGCTGAACAGAACGCTTATCCATTCTTCTTTGTGTATAGTTAAACATACTAGTCTAACTCACAGATTGGAGCTAGACCATCTAATTTATAATGGAAGACATTCACATAGTATGGCAATCAACTCAGACCAACAGCTGTCCTTACTCCAAAGTTTGCCCAAACTACAAGCGATTTTTCACTACTGTGTGAGACCAGATTAGAATACACAAGCAGAACGTTTCCCCTGCCATTCTCTAGCATATAAGGGTCATGCAGACTTAAAAAAAAAAACCCTGCAGGGTGGTTATCAGTTCAGAACCCAAGAATTCTGCAACTAGGAAGAAAAAAGCCAGGTAGCCCTCCTCACTCCTATGGAATAGCCAGGGAACATTTGAGGTGAACCTTAGTGTAATCTAACAGTTTTTACACATCACTTTCACTGAACACAAAATGCTGTGATAGTGAAAGTTACACTGAGACCACTGAGACACAAATTACAATAATTTCAGAGCGATTACTTTAAAATACCTCAGCTACTTTTAAGAAAACAGAACTCACACATGGAGGAAACAGTTCAATGTCTTTGTGCAGAGCTTTAATCCAGGAGAGTGGAATATTTTCTTCATTTCCATGATCTATGTAGAATACTTGTGCTTTCTTTTGCAACATATCCACATCTTTTACCAGTGCTCTATTCCAGGTCTGTGTAGGAACAAATAATAATCTTAGTAAGAAGACATATTTTGCTTTACTTCATCAGGTTTGTTTATCAACAAAGGCATTGACCAATTCTGAAGCAACTCAAATGAACAGAACTCACTGTAGTGTTGACTGCTGTGAAGATAAAATTCTACTCCTATGGATATTGGCTACCGTACAGTAAAACAAGAATCTGCTAATGATGGAGGAGAAAAAAGGGAAAAAATACAAAAAAGGGGTGGGAAGGGAAACAGGAACTAGATGTGGCTACAGAAATGCAAACATAAAAGTCAGCTAACAAATGAAGCAAGAATAATTTCCCTAAATAAGCAGAGTCATATTCCAAACTGTTCTAACTACAGTAGTTTAAATTTACTGAGAACACACACAGCCTTTAAGCAACAGTAGGACAAACAGGGCCTGCAGGGCTTAAGCACATAAACGCATAGAAGTAAACTTTTTAAAGGGGGCAAAAAAAATCAGTACCTTAAATTTGAATTACAGATGTTATAAAGTTAGTTACTACCACAATTCCAACACAATAAACTGATCTCTAATTAGCAGCCTCCACTAGTAGAGACATAAAAGCAAACATGCAAAACATGGTGAGCTCAACACAGAATGGGTTTTTTATGGACAATCAGATATTACCTGATCCAAAGAACACCTTGCAACGCAGACTTCCCCTTTGATAGCAATATATTGTTCTTGAATAGCTGTGTTGGAGTAACAATCTTGCAGTTTCACATAAAGCTTACTGATCTGGTCCAAAACTTCTGGAGAACTCATCTGTATATAAAATTCACTTGGACTCTTGAACTCCGTTACCGTACCCTAAAGAGAAAAGACACAGCAGATGACACTTACACAAGAACAACCTGCAGTACATTATTCAGGACCAGTGTTCGTTTCAGTAAATGCATTTCAACCTATACCTGATTTTGTTCTTTTGTTTTGACTCTAGAAGTAATTAATGGCAGGGACAAAACCAGCGATGTTGAAATAATCTTCCTCACTTATTCCCTACCCTCACTTTCATTTACTCATCTTTATAAAAGTAAATGAATTTTACATGTGAGCAAAATAAGACAAACAGCTGAGGTGACGTGCAGCTATATATGCTTAACAAAGCTTCATAAGCTTCAAATGCAACCTAAAAAAGCATCGTAAGATTCTTCCAAAATAAAAGTACCTGTACTTCCATAGCTTTTTTGATCCCTAGAGTCTGCAGATCCGAAAGCATTATTTTCTTGAGGGGCTCTTCTGTCTTGAGGGAATCCACACGTGTCGAATTACCCTATTTAAAACAGCTACAAGTTATGTTTATACTTAGTTCAGCTGTAGCTCCTTGTAGTAACAAATGAAAACAAAACTTTTTATCATTTCAAGAAGCATATAAAAAGTGCTTTTCTTGACTTTCAAAAAGAAGTCTTACAGAGTTTGTATTACTCTTGAAAACAAAACATTATCATAGAGATATACTGAACAGACCATAAAAAACAAGTGCTTCACCCCTTCCTTTCACACTTATTTTACAGGACAACTCAGCTGTATTTCCTGCTTGTCATGCTCTCACAAATAGGAGGAATTGAATTCCACCTGCTTCCTTGTAGCCTTAACACCACAGAATGGATTATAGCTACTGCTTTAACTGCAGGCATCTTTTTTTTTTTTTTTAAAGTCAAAACATTTAGTGTAACCTGCCTAATGCATAGCATCTGTGTCTGTGACATCCTAAAAACATTAGAAAAAACAATCTTATACACATCGTTAGGGAAAACCTCTTTTACGTTTGGACGAACATACTGCAGACAATGGCAGTTGTAACACTAATCTGGGTCATTGTGCAAATTGTTTACTTGCAACACAGATCCTTCTAGAACGTTTTCCATAAAAACATATTTCACAGTACAACAGCAAAATATATTAAAGATTGTTCAATATGCAATGTAAGCTCTCTTCCCTCCACAGAACTTGCTCGAGATTCAGATAAACTAGGGAAAAATAAAACCTTCCATTATTTCAAATAAATTTGCTACAAATTGTTTACTCACATTGTATGACCTTGATATAACGATCCCTCACTATCAGTTGATCAGTTTTACTAGAACACAGTCACAAGTACACACAGCAGAAAGATATCAGCATTGACTAACAGAAGTCTCATGACCCAAAATGAAGCCTCCTTTCTAAATTCCTTCAAAAAGTCAAGCAGATGAATGAGCTACTTCAAAGAAGTACAGTACAGAAATAAGGAGTTTTCTTGTACAGTGCAAACATGGGGCTAGTTGCAGGTATGTGTATTTACTTGCTTAAGTATCATCCCAAGAAACCATGAAGACAGCAAAATGATCACTTGCAGAACAGTTCATAAAAGACTGCAAGAAATGTTTGGCTGAAACTAAAATCAAGAGAGGCTTCAAAACATTACAAAAGAGAACTGTGTCATGTTTAATTCCTGCTACAGCAAAGAAACAAAAGCTTATCTGCATCTTTTACTATATAATGCTACATTAAATGTATTTCTCAAATAATTTACAGGGCTCCAAGCATCAGTTCATGATCTACACAGAAAACCAAGAAGGTACCAGAATTTTTCTGAATTGGACAAGCTACACCTGTTTACTTCCTAAAATACTTCTCTAGCAACATCATACATGTCTTGATTTTTAAGTTTTTCACAAACGCTTTTTCAAACAGAAATGAGTTGTCTGATAGCATTGCTAAGGGCTCTAGAAGTAACATTTTTGAATGCTTCTCCCATTAACTTTTGATTTGAAGCACTAATCTTTCTAAAATGTGTAGATTATAATATTTGGGATTTGTTCCTTTCTTGTACAGGTTAAATTTAGCACACTGCAACTAGCTCACACCAGATCCATTCAAGACATAATGAAAATCGCATTCTGTACCTTAAGATAAACTCCCTTCTCAGTTTTAGCAGGTAACTTCCCTCCATTGTTATTATTTACACTGTAATAATAATAATAAAGTTAATTTTGAAGAACTAAGGATAGACAAGTAGCATTCATAACATTTGCAAATAAAACAAAAAGGTTGTGCTCATAGTATGTGGGGTTTGTCAACCCTTATTCCTCCTCCAAGAAAATGCAGAGAGGTATATTTGTTAAATTAATTTTGATTAAAATTGAGAATGTTGTTGTACAGTTCTGCTAACACTGTAATCCCAAGCAAACCTTAAGAATGACAAAATCATAAAAAAGAAATGTGGCTATTTCAATTGAATACATATGTAATATCGAGATAACATACATGCCAGATTGTCCCTGTGTTCCCCCCATTCAGTCACTGTAGGAAAACTTGTGAAAAAAAAAAAAGTCTCTTGTAAGCTTTTATTATGGACACCTGGTTGCAGATTGACTGAACTGCTTTCATCACGCTAGAGATTGTTGGCTTAAATGCTCAGATCACTCCCCTAAACTGTTCCAAAGCCAGCCAGTCAATTTGTTCTGTGTCATAACCTAATGGTGCTTACTTTAATTGAAACAGATTAGAATGTGATCTCTTGAGCATCTAAACTAGCATGTCAAAAAGCGATAATGAGAAGCTAGAGAATGGCCTGGCTGAGACAACTTCTAATTGAGCTGTGCTCATCAAAGATAAAACATCCATGAAGTTCACCGAGGCTATAGTTAGATTCAAAGGGTGTCTCTTCAGAGTCTGTTAAATGCAATCCATTAACCATGACACTGCTGAAAAGCACAGTCTCATTTGTCCTCCCTTCTCTACATCAACACCAATAATAAAGTCATGTGATAAACTGGTATTCTTACTGCATGCTCACATAGCTCTGATGCAAGTAAAAGTAATGCTTTTGCTTTAAATCACACTACAGAACACCTTAAGAACTCCAACAATTATCTTTCAAGTCACCCTTCGAAAACAGAAGAGCTGAGTATTCTGACAAGCATGAGATACACAGTAATAGCCTAAGAATAAGCAACATATTTTACTGTAATAGCGCCTTTACATGGCCATTTCAGTTGTATTGGGAGGGATATTGTCTTTTAGTAAAGATTATTTGGGAGAACTTTTAACAAACTTACTTCTGTTTAACTGGCACACATACAACACTATGAGC
Source organism: Charadrius vociferus (assembly GCF_000708025.1). Taxonomy (NCBI): domain Eukaryota; kingdom Metazoa; phylum Chordata; class Aves; order Charadriiformes; family Charadriidae; genus Charadrius; species Charadrius vociferus. The sequence goes on along the minus strand of NW_009647731.1, from coordinate 6,682,772 downwards.
TGACCAATCCTTCTTCTGACAATCTGCAGAGCAATAGTATATTTGCTTGCATTGGGAACATCTGAGGGATCCTGGGGGAAAAAAAAAAAAAAAAAAAAAAAAAGGAAAGTCAGAGATAAACATCTATATCAGAATAGACAACAGCTGTTAAGGTATGCAGCCCATATATTATTAAATAACTGTTTTACAAGATGGTTCCACTACAGTTCTAAGCACATACAAATAGGTATTTGTATTCACATATAGTTACCAGACATTACTGCCCCAGATGTCCCAAATTCCTTTCATATTTAAGACAGAAAAAAAAAAAAAAACCAGCAACTTTTTTCATTAAGGAGATGTGCTCTCTTCTGTTTATCAGTTCCATAACTCCAACTGTGTTCTGAATAGTCACTATAAGGGCTTCTGAGAGATAAAAATATATATCCATTTTAAGACAATGCTAAGCAAACCTTCTGATCTGGTTTCACTGATAAATATACTATGCATCACAGACTACCGGACAATAGGGCACGTACCAAACAGACCACAATGATGGCAAGTCCTCATTTGAGGGGGTGGTATTAATGAACTAAAAAGAGTCTCCTCATAGCCAATAGAGAAAACATTTTCAGAGGAATATTGCAATTTCTTCAGCTTCTCATGAATCAAATCAGAATGCGACACCTGTGGAAGAAAAATCTTAAGTGATTCTTACCAGAAAAAAGCTGCCCATTATAGTAGAAATATTCTAATATACCAAAATGTGACAACAAAGAGACAAAATTTCAAAGTTGTAGAAAGAGCAATATATGCAGATCTGTTCTGCTGTCTAGAAATGTCCAGAATATTTGGGGCAATTATAAAGTGCAGTAACTCACAGTATTTCCTTTACCAGCTGCAGCTGCCAACAAGTTCCCTCTACCCACTATGTCTTCCATGGAACTTCCTAGAAGCAGAAGTATTTGCAAAGACATATGATTAACAATGTTAATGTACGCATGTGCTATGGAATATTTGTAGAAAGACAGAGGGCTCTTATCTACTCCTATTCTGCTAGCACGCTTGAGCGAATGGAGATGCTAGGACCGTGTCACACTCTGGAAGTCACTTCTTGTTATCACTCCGATACTACATTTATTCAAACCTACCATGAGTGATACTATTAAAACAACAGTTTTACCACTCTGTGCTTATCACTTGATGTAAGTCTTAATGTCCTCCATCCATAAATTTGTTTTAATTAAATTTGTTCAACAGAAACCAAAAAAAAATTACATGATTTCCAATATTGATAGGGCAAAAATTCAGAATAAGCAATTTCACAGTAGCTGAAACAGAACAAGTTTCTTTCAATATTGTTGAACAAGTAGTTTATGTTAAGTTTATACTTAGGTATAGTTCTGTCACATCAACAAGTATTCAGAAACAAAATACTCTGCAACAAGAGATTTTGACTTTCCAATGAGTGCCTTATAAGCCTTGTGGTCTTTTCAGTGAGTTTATTCTTTATCAAACCACTCTTACAAGACAAACATTCAGCTAAGTCTCCATACCAGTATACTAGGAACTAAGTTTTTGTAAGTGGGCAACTCATTTACTTATAGAAAAATTAATTCAATTGGACACTACACATGCCATTTGGAGCTTGTTCCAGTCCAGCTGGCTTATTAGCCCAAGTTCTCCACCAAGCCAACATAAAACTTACATGCCCTTTTTGCCCCCACCTGGAAGCAAGTTAATCTTGTACACTTTGCCTCAACTAAAACTCTTGCCTAACATGAGATCAAATTTAATGTACACTCCAGACCCGAGATAGCTACATACCAAGTTACCTCAGATGTGCCAGAATCAAGTCTTACCCCCCCGCCCCGTCTGGAGTAAGAAAACATAGATCAGATGGTACTGAGCCACTGATGAAGGCAAGAAACACTGCTGAAGCATCTCCAACTCCCACTGCACATCAAATTCCCCAGTGCTCCAATTAGCTTGTTTTTTCAATTATCTAAGACATTCCAGCCCACGTAAGTTTGGATAATTAGGACTTAGCTGTATTTATAAGCCATACTCATACTGATGAAGTTTATCAATAGTCAAGCATATACACAATTACAGAAGAACAAAGTCAAGATACCTTTGTCAAGGTTTAGACAAAGTCTCTCTTTTATTGCATTTGTGCTGCACTTAAAACTTTCCATACAGTTCCGACACTTGGCCAAAAAATACCCCGTATTGTTTACAAAATACTGACTTTTGTTAGATGTTTCAGAAATTCAGCCTCAGAAGTGAGCGCTTTTCAACAGGAAGTCAGCCTTATGATTCTGCCACTTTAACCTCCACCTACAACTTTGTTACCTTTGTTCTTCGGGTGAAGCTGTTCCGCCATCATGGAAATGTTCAAATCACAGTATGGCGAAAGGTGGCTGTAGGGCGAAAGGTGGCTGTAGTCAGGCAATTACAAAAGCATGGATGTCAAGATTCATTCAGTCAGGCACACAAATTAAATATTAAAATATTTTAGAGTCATGTTCTGAAGCTATACTTAAGTATCAGTTTTGGAAGGCGAATTCTCTACTATTTTGTACAGTAAAAACTAAAATACTTTCTGCATTAAGATCTCCACAACTAACACTCCAGGTTAAAAATAGATGACGGAGAGTCCTTTATGAGAGGAGAGCGCTGAGGAGCAGGAGGGCTGTCACAACCTGCACCTTAAGCTTGGTGGACTAACGAGGGCCCCGTCCATCTCCCTTGAGAAGACCTCACTCTAGTTTAGATAAATCGCCCCTGCGTTGAAGCACATGCTGCACTGATGGGCTCCAGGTGATGGGGAGTGCAGCCAGGGGCGAAGGCCCTGAGACAACCACCGCTTTGAGCGGGCAGAGCCATCGCCTGAGGGGAACCACCGCCCCGGCCTCAACCACAAACACAGCCGAGCGGCACCGCTACCTGCTAGTTTAATTAGCACAGAATAAAATTAAACATCCCCACCCCACAGCCTCCAGCCAAGGCTCGGCCGCTGTCACCACAGGCCTGGGCGCCAGACCCG
>NW_009647731.1:6667049-6679460 GCF_000708025.1 Charadrius vociferus | reverse complement strand
AAAGGTACAGGGGCTGAGGAGGCCCCCGGCTGCGGGCGGGGTGGGCGGGTCAGGCCCCCTCAGAGGGCGGGCGGACGCCATCATTGGCACCTCCTCAGCGGTGCCGCTAGGTCATGTCGCCAGTCCCTGGGCTTGAAGAGCCAGAGCACTGTTGTTTTCACTGGAACTATGGCATGGTTGTGATAGCCCTGGCCAAAAATGCGTTAAGTCATAAATTGTATTACAGCTGGCGCGTTGCTAGAGCCTGCTTTTAGTTTATTACTCAAAAGCATCACCAATTTTTCTCACTCCGTCCTCACCAAAAGTTTGTGAGGGACAGTGAAACATCCATGGTCGCACTCGTAACCCCACATGTTCCTTAGGGATTCATGTACTGTGCTGCTCTTACTGATGCAAAAACATTGAACTAATTAAGACTTACGAAATACTAGCTACAGAGAGCAATGAGTAGTAGCACAGCCCTTAGCTTTTAATTTCAGAAAAACCTACAGGTTATACTCACGACTCTGCCTGAGCAGCCTTGGGCCTCTCCTGACTTGTCCTGTCAGTGCTGCACAGCACACCCACATCTCGGGCCAAATGGTCGTCGTTCCACAGCAGGAAGGGTGCACATCTGCTTTCTGTAATTTCTTCAATAAAATGAAAATTCTCTCAGGACATCAGTTAGACAACCTTGTTTCATACAAATTCAGAAGGTGGCTGTAAGGTCTGTGCAAGAATGATGAAATTTGATACATCAAATTGATGCATTTGTATTTTAAAATAATTGATTTTTGCCCTGCAGACTAGAAAATGCATCACTTCGTCTCCCATTTCCAACCTATTCTCTGCATTCATTTGTCCTCTCTTTTCTTCTTTTAACCTTTGTTTCCCATCCTCATGTCTCTATCTACACTGGAAAACATACTTCATCCTCAACACTGCTGTAGTTATGCTATTACTTAGACATGCTCCCAGTTGTTCCTAATGCTGTGCAATTAAACTTTGACCAAAAATAAATGAATCTGGTCCATTTTAGTGCCTACACCGTTGTACTCATTAAAGTGTATAAAATCAGTGCTGGATTTTATTCTTACAAGTTCTGTGGTGCAGGGAATAATTACCTCTGTTCACAGAGAAGAAACTGAAGCACAGCTATTTGGCCTTAAAGCCATTTGGAGTCTGGCTGTGACGACATTTCTGTCTAAATCTTCCCGTGTTTAAGTCTAGGACCCTGTCTGCCAAACTATTGTTCTCTGCTGAGCATTCTCAGAAGCAAAGGGAACAACACATCAAAGGTTTGCTGATTTTTTCTAGGTGGTTTAGATACGACCTACCAGAGTCAGAGGAGAGACTCTTCCTGACTCCAGTGAACTTTCAGCCCTCAGCTGCAATCTGAGTAGAAGCTGACAGTATCAGACGCTGCTCTGAAAGCAGGAGGAGAAATTAGGTAGGGCTAGGTGGGATTTCAGGAAACCCATCTGCCAAATTGCCCAGTGTTGTATATCAGAGTAGGCACATATGGGAGGTTGCGGGTAGACAGGGCAATTACAATCATACAGCCTCTATTACTTCCCTGCACCTTGTTCCTCTGTCCCCAATATTACACCAATAATCCTTGTGCCTAGGAACCACTAATGGCAGTGAGGTATTAAGAAAGACTTCTGTCATTCAAACCTTTCTCTCTCAAAAAAAAAAAAAAATAAAATTAGACTTTGTGACTTAAAATATCCTCGTTTCTAGTACATTTAGCTGGCTAGCCATTTTCATCCCCAAAGCCTGCTGAATCAAAACAATACTGCCAGTTTGAACAGTCTTTTGAAATGACACTAATTAACACTATAGCCTGTGCTGGAAGTATATGGACAGGATGCAGTGAAAAGGGAAATCAAGTATACCACTGGAGACAGAATTTTATCAGCATGTGAACTGGCATAAAGTTTTCTTGCAGTTAGAAGTTGCAAAGAAGGAGCCAGGGCAAATGTTTTCCTTGGTTTTGTTTTTTAAATGTCAGTCATTTGGGATTTTCCATGCCTCAGGATACTGCAAGAAGAAAGGGCAGGAAATGACAGCAGTAAAATTAATTCTAAAAAGAAAAAATAACAGGTCTGGCTGTAGCAGTGGAAAAAGATAAATACGAAGGAGTGTCAGGGAACTGGGGAGAGTGCTGTTAGCGTGGAGGCTGGTCAGGAGCAACATCACAGGAGCTGCAGGAGGTTGATGTGGCTTGCCTGCAATTTTTAGCAAGAGCTTTGGGCTGGCCTACATGTAGGTTCTGTAATAACTGTGCCAGTGTGTCATGAGCTCTAATTTGTAGGATATAAGTGCCTAGGAACTAGATGGGACACCACTGCGCTACATGCTGAACAAAGGACAGTCCAAACAATGTATAATAAAAATAGGTTTTTCCAGGTATAACTTACTCAGAGCACTTGTATAATCGCAGTAACACTCAGGATTTAAGTGACGGCGTAGATCAGACACGACAGTGGTGATGCAGCCTTAGGACCAGGACTGCAGCTTCAGCTGAATGAATACAACTGTAACTTTTTATATAATTTTGCCATGACATGAAATACAGGAATCAAATCAGCCCGCAGTAACTACATTATAACAGACTGGCCTTCTGACGAATGCAGAGGATGGCAGTCAGGCAACCTGGACTCTGCTCCCAGCTCCTCTTCGGCAATGCCAGCCCGTTGCAGATGGAGTTATGCACTTCACTCATACAAGAGAAGCAACAATATATTTTATTGATATAAAGCAGTTAACAAAGTTCAATGGCAAATCGAACAGTGGTTGAACAAGATTTGATGGCAAAGTACACTTGGTTATTTACTGCATAGGGGACACGGCCATACGAAACTGTCAGGGTGACCCTCCCATTGAATCATGAGGTTCAGAAAGGAGCCCCTGGCTTTGTAAACTCTGTTCCAGAAAGGAGTTAAGGTGCAGCTGGATCCAGTCCCACTCCCATATTTGGCCCATGGTTTATGTCTGAAGGATTATTTATGCGCAATCATGCCTTTAGATCACTTAGCTGAGATTTCAAAGTTTCAGCAAGCTTTTTCCCAGTTCACTTAACAGAGTATCTGACACGATAACGATGCTCTCAATCTCAAGGAGGAATCTTGGGAGGCATCCCTAATCGAGGGGAGATTCTGGCATGCAGCTCACTCCTATTCAGGAGAGCTCAACAGATCCTGGGCTGTCCACTATTTATAGAGTAAGATGATTGCCCTATAGTCATATTTGCATACCAGCCAGACATCTAGGTCCCTGTTCCAGACAGTCTTTGGCTACCATGTTTCCAGCTGTCTCCCAAAATCCAGTATAAGATGGATGCAGCCATCAGGACCCCCACTGATGGATATGGCTTAAATGGGGAGGGGGAGCACAACCTGTGACTATACTCAATTCCTCCTACCTTCACAGAGTGGTGGTAGTGACAGCGACGTACTTCTACTTGTTACTAATTTGTATGTTTTGGGTGGTTGAAGTTGTGTTATTTGTTTTATCATGTACCAAGCCTTCATATGCAACATAATTATAAGCAATAAACATATTAGAGTCTGTAAAATCCCAACTGGGTGAAGCATAAGATTAAACACTCCCATTGCTATTGGTGACCATCCAAGAAGAGTTTCCCACCAATAGCATCCTCCATCTTTTTTAACTCTTTCTAAGACAAGGTGTATCTCTTCTGTATCATGATGAACCATACTTAGAGTTTTGTGTCCATTGTTTCAGACTTGTTCTAGCAGCTGACACAGGTCATTGTGTTGTAGTAGTTTCTTCAACAATGTAAGATTCATTCCAATGGGGATAGGCAATAAGTCCCAACTCAATATATACTTAGATTGCAACAACTGATAAGACATAACAGGAACGGAATAAATAAAGTCCCATCCCATAATTTTAGTAACGTTACAAATACAAACATTTGAGTGATTGCTTGTATCTACAGTGACTTTATCTACAACTATAAAATCACAAACAGTTCTCATACAAACACGTCCTTTTCCAAGGTATACAAGTACAGTTTCAGGGGTTTCATTGGAATGTATTTCAAAATGACAAGCATTTTGTTCAGTGTCGAGACAAATGTCTCGGACTTTGATCATGTCACTCTCACAAATAAATCCTTGTTGTTCCCATACAACACATGCAGCTTGCCATTTGTTTCCATTTTGTTGGGCCCACACTGTATGTTCTAATGGACAGAGTACAGTTCCATTGTGATTTAATCCTAACACAATGATTTGGTATATGGTATATACTGAAGCATTGCATATGATTAAAACAAAATCTGTGCCCTTATTGTTGATGGCGTTATAAGTAAAACTGACTAAATACAACTGGGATTAGAATTCTTTCTCTAACTTAGTTGCATTATCCCAAATTACCTTCTTTTATAATTGCTGCTACCATAGATTGCATCCACAGTTGAGCTTGGATACAACTGAGAGCTAGAGAAACAACATTTTGAGCTACACCAAGTGCATCCACAGTCAATTGGTGGTCCCTTTCATTAATTCTTTCCCACTGAGGCAATATATCAGAAGACTGCAGTGGATGTAAGCAGCATTGTTAGGGTTTGAGGTAGTAATGTGAATACAGCATTTCTGTTTGTCATTCTGTGGGGTGCTGTAAGAGAAAACGGAGACTTGTTTCAGCAGGGATGATCTGAACAGGTTACCCTGTTAAGACGAAGGAAAAATCCAGCATGCAGTAATTCTGTGTTTTGCACCACTGCTATCGGTAGCTTCCCAGACAAGTGGGCCACAAGGTTGAGTTGAAGTCGCAGGCATAGTACCAATGGATGGTAGATTGACTGTCATCCTGTTAAGACGAAGGAAAAATCCAGCATGCAGTAATTCTGTGTTTTGCACCACTGCTATCGGTAGCTTCCCAGACAAGTGGGCCACAAGGTTGAGTTGAAGTCGCAGGCATAGTACCAATGGATGGTAGATTGACTGTCATAGGCTGTCCTGGCTGTAATGTTGTTGGATATTTTCCTAACAAAGAATGAATGCTTGGCTTACAGGGTGTCCAGTAGGCCCGTATCAATTATTTAAGTGATGGAGTACTTTGCGAAGTCTCGTATCCCATTGAGCCTCATGTGGTTTGAGATTCCTTTTCAATAAGCCATTAGCTCTTTATACCATCCCATTTGCTTGAAGGTAGTACGGTGTGTGGAATATCCATTTAATTACCTCTTGTTTTGCCCAGTCTTGCAGTTCCTTACACGAAAAATGTAAGCTGTTGTCACTTTGTATAACATCAAGAGTAAGTAGATTTGAGAACCAAAACCATAGCCCTCACACTGTATCTCGCCCCTCGCCCCTCCGGCAGTTACTCCCCCCCGGGCGGTTCCCCCCCCGGTGCAGGCCAGAGGCTACGGCCACTACTGTGAGGCTGTATAGCTGTCCCGCAGAGGATTTGAATGGTCCGATATAATCAATTTGCCATGTAGATTATAAACTTTTCCTTTCATTGATATGTAGAGGTGGTGCTTTAGCAGGATGATTTGCTTGTAATTTTAATCTACACTGGGGACATTCTGTAAGAATAGTTTGATGAGTTTTTCAGTTTATAGGGCAGCCTTTACTCTGTGCAGCAAAGTAAAGTGCTTCTTTATCTGTGTGGCCTAGGTTTTGATGTAATCATTCTCCCAATTGATACCACTCAGGATTTAAGGTGATTTTCCTAATTTTGGTTAGCTCATCTACCTTTTGATTCCATTTTGTGGCTGCTTGATTATCCTTAGCATGAGCTTTCACCTATCCCATCTTGAAATGTGTTTTCCTGGCTATATCTAGTAATAATTCCCAATCTTTGTTTCTCCAAACTGGGGGTCTATTTACTTCCCAATTCAAAGTTTCCCATTGACAGAGCCACTGATTTATTTTCTCAACTTGTTTAACTGCTCAGACTAAAGATAAAAGTCCCTTTTGCCATTCAGAGTATCGTTTTTCTGTTTCTTTAAATGTGGTTGAGCTAAGCAATAAAGGTCTTTTTGGCCCATTAGGGCCAGTTTGGAACAGGTTGAAGTAAGCAGAAGTTTGGCAAAACCCCATTTGGCTATAATAGGGTCGCGGGGTGGGGTGGTGGGTGGTGTGTGTGCACTGGTCCCAGTGACCGCTATGTTTTTAATTCTTCAATTAGAGTTTTTACCGCCTCTTTATGTTCTAATTTCCACTCCCAGGGTTTGCCTTTCCGTAAGAGTGAGTTTAATGGATAGCAAATGATAGAAAATCTAGGTACATGCTTCCTCCAATATCCTAAAGTTCCCATTAATTGTTGTAACTCCTTCCTTGAATGGGGTGTTTGCAGCTCTTCGTTTTTTCTTAAGTTATCTGGAGGAACGTCTGCACTGCCTGCTCTCCTAAAGTACCTAAACATTTTACTTCTTTACTTGGTCCCTGACATTTTCCAGGTGGCATCTCAATTTCTGCATTATTTAGTGTTTGCCATACTGCCGCTTCCCCCACCTTCTCAGGGGAAGTTTCCTCCAGTCAGAGTATCATCTGTATATTGGCACAGTTTCACATCCTGAGGGAGTGAGACTGTGTAAAACTTCAGCAAGTGTGGCAGGAGCAATTGCGGGTGAATGTGTATACCCCTGTGGAAGTCTGTTAAAGGTATATTGTATTTCCTCCAAGACAAGGTGTATCTCTTCTGTATCATGATGAACCATACTTAGAGTTTTGTGTCCATTGTTTCAGACTTGTTCTAGCAGCTGACACAGGTCATTGTGTTGTAGTAGTTTCTTCAACAATGTAAGATTCATTCCAATGGGGATAGGCAATAAGTCCCAACTCAATATATACTTAGATTGCAACAACTGATAAGACATAACAGGAACGGAATAAATAAAGTCCCATCCCATAATTTTAGTAACGTTACAAATACAAACATTTGAGTGATTGCTTGTATCTACAGTGACTTTATCTACAACTATAAAATCACAAACAGTTCTCATACAAACACGTCCTTTTCCAAGGTATACAAGTACAGTTTCAGGGGTTTCATTGGAATGTATTTCAAAATGACAAGCATTTTGTTCAGTGTCGAGACAAATGTCTCGGACTTTGATCATGTCACTCTCACAAATAAATCCTTGTTGTTCCCATACAACACATGCAGCTTGCCATTTGTTTCCATTTTGTTGGGCCCACACTGTATGTTCTAATGGACAGAGTACAGTTCCATTGTGATTTAATCCTAACACAATGATTTGGTATATGGTATATACTGAAGCATTGCATATGATTAAAACAAAATCTGTGCCCTTATTGTTGATGGCGTTATAAGTAAAACTGACTAAATACAACTGGGATTAGAATTCTTTCTCTAACTTAGTTGCATTATCCCAAATTACCTTCTTTTATAATTGCTGCTACCATAGATTGCATCCACAGTTGAGCTTGGATACAACTGAGAGCTAGAGAAACAACATTTTGAGCTACACCAAGTGCATCCACAGTCAATTGGTGGTCCCTTTCATTAATTCTTTCCCACTGAGGCAATATATCAGAAGACTGCAGTGGATGTAAGCAGCATTGTTAGGGTTTGAGGTAGTAATGTGAATACAGCATTTCTGTTTGTCATTCTGTGGGGTGCTGTAAGAGAAAACGGAGACTTGTTTCAGCAGGGATGATCTGAACAGGTTACCCTGTTAAGACGAAGGAAAAATCCAGCATGCAGTAATTCTGTGTTTTGCACCACTGCTATCGGTAGCTTCCCAGACAAGTGGGCCACAAGGTTGAGTTGAAGTCGCAGGCATAGTACCAATGGATGGTAGATTGACTGTCATAGGCTGTCCTGGCTGTAATGTTGTTGGATATTTTCCTAACAAAGAATGAATGCTTGGCTTACAGGGTGTCCAGTAGGCCCGTATCAATTATTTAAGTGATGGAGTACTTTGCGAAGTCTCGTATCCCATTGAGCCTCATGTGGTTTGAGATTCCTTTTCAATAAGCCATTAGCTCTTTATACCATCCCATTTGCTTGAAGGTAGTACGGTGTGTGGAATATCCATTTAATTACCTCTTGTTTTGCCCAGTCTTGCAGTTCCTTACACGAAAAATGTAAGCTGTTGTCACTTTGTATAACATCAAGAGTAAGTAGATTTGAGAACCAAAACCATAGCCCTCACACTGTATCTCGCCCCTCGCCCCTCCGGCAGTTACTCACCACGAGCAAGCCAGAGGCTACGGCCACTACTGTGAGGCTGTATAGCTGTCCCGCAGAGGATTTGAATGGTCCGATATAATCAATTTGCCATGTAGATTATAAACTTTTCCTTTCATTGATATGTAGAGGTGGTGCTTTAGCAGGATGATTTGCTTGTAATTTTAATCTACACTGGGGACATTCTGTAAGAATAGTTTGATGAGTTTTTCAGTTTATAGGGCAGCCTTTACTCTGTGCAGCAAAGTAAAGTGCTTCTTTATCTGTGTGGCCTAGGTTTTGATGTAATCATTCTCCCAATTGATACCACTCAGGATTTAAGGTGATTTTCCTAATTTTGGTTAGCTCATCTACCTTTTGATTCCATTTTGTGGCTGCTTGATTATCCTTAGCATGAGCTTTCACCTATCCCATCTTGAAATGTGTTTTCCTGGCTATATCTAGTAATAATTCCCAATCTTTGTTTCTCCAAACTGGGGGTCTATTTACTTCCCAATTCAAAGTTTCCCATTGACAGAGCCACTGATTTATTTTCTCAACTTGTTTAACTGCTCAGACTAAAGATAAAAGTCCCTTTTGCCATTCAGAGTATCGTTTTTCTGTTTCTTTAAATGTGGTTGAGCTAAGCAATAAAGGTCTTTTTGGCCCATTAGGGCCAGTTTGGAACAGGTTGAAGTAAGCAGAAGTTTGGCAAAACCCCATTTGGCTATAATAGGGTCGCGGGGTGGGGTGGTGGGTGGTGTGTGTGCACTGGTCCCAGTGACCGCTATGTTTTTAATTCTTCAATTAGAGTTTTTACCGCCTCTTTATGTTCTAATTTCCACTCCCAGGGTTTGCCTTTCCGTAAGAGTGAGTTTAATGGATAGCAAATGATAGAAAATCTAGGTACATGCTTCCTCCAATATCCTAAAGTTCCCATTAATTGTTGTAACTCCTTCCTTGAATGGGGTGTTTGCAGCTCTTCGTTTTTTCTTAAGTTATCTGGAGGAACGTCTGCACTGCCTGCTCTCCTAAAGTACCTAAACATTTTACTTCTTTACTTGGTCCCTGACATTTTCCAGGTGGCATCTCAATTTCTGCATTATTTAGTGTTTGCCATACTGCCGCTTCCCCCACCTTCTCAGGGGAAGTTTCCTCCAGTCAGAGTATCATCTGTATATTGGCACAGTTTCACATCCTGAGGGAGTGAGACTGTGTAAAACTTCAGCAAGTGTGGCAGGAGCAATTGCGGGTGAATGTGTATACCCCTGTGGAAGTCTGTTAAAGGTATATTGTATTTCCTCCCAAGTGAAAGCAAACTTCTCTTTATCCTCCTCCTTCAAGGGAACCATAGATAACATACCTTTTACATCTAGTACTGCCATCCATGGGTGTGCGGCTGCTTGCAAAGTAGCTGCTAAGTTTGCAATGTTTGGCACAGCAGGAGTGTGGGGTGTTCAGCACCTCTGCTGTTTCAGCGACCTCATTGTTCTCCGTTAGAGTGGAGCTGCTCACAGTTTTTTAGTTGAAGGAGAAAGCATAGTTTTGTAAGCCCCTCCAGTGGGCAAAGCTATAAAAACGCTACGTGTAATTAACAAATGTCACCTGGAAATTGAGCAGTTACATGAACACTTTTCATTTTCTTAGGTAACAAAGCATGAGCTAAAAGCCAGAACTACAACCTTTTGAAAACACAGGTCAAATTCTGTTTCTGCCTCTGCAATGCAGGGCTTATGTCTGCAGCAGAAGAGAAGGCTGTTGTGTATGACTGTCTGTATTTCAGATGGTAAGTTCTCTCACTCAGAAATTGTCTTCCTCAGCATTTGTACATGCCAAATGAGAGCTACAGCTGGCTAACTAAGAGTTACAGTAATTCTGTCATTCTTATGAATGCAGACAATTTCAGGAAGGGGCTCTCTCTATGTCCTGTCATTATCATTCCCTAAGTATCCATGGCTGCCTCCTTGGGATAGGATACTGTTCAGTTGAAAATTTGGCCTAAGTACAGGTACATAAGAGTCAGAACTGTCTGAGCATCAGTGCTTGGGACTAAAGCCGTGGGGAGTCCAGCTGAGTTCAAAAAAATCCTTTTTGCTGGTCTTTAAGGGAGAATTATGCTAACCAAGCTTGATTTTCTTAACCTGGTTTCAGTCCTGCTGAAAATATTTCCAGTATAAAAGGTGAAAATCAGCTGAAATTCTGCCAGGTCTGGTGGGACACACTAAGCCTCATACGATTAACATCAGTGGGACTGCAGGCAAAGAGTACAGCAAAGCAGAAGCATAAATCTTAGAAAGACTGGGGCCAGAGTACACTGGTGTCTCTGCAGTTGCCTGTAAATAACTAGAAGAAAACATCAAATAAGAGGCATTTGGGCACTGAAATGACTGTGATACAGAGCGGCAAGGCCGGGTGAACTTTGCCACTCAGCTGCAGAGCAGGAGTAGGAGTGGCAAAGCAGCATTTCTGAAAGCAAAGCTTAGACTTGGGCAGCATGGCAATTAGCAACTGAGTGTTCCATGACACTGCTTGCTGAAAATGAACAATTTTTGCTTATCTCTATTCCACACCTGATTTTTTAATGTATTTTTAGCAATATGGAATGCACAGCATATTACAAGCAAAGCAATGGCTAGATTTTTGCCTTCAAAATATTATTTGGAGATTAAAGCTGAGACCACAAGTTCTCTCCACAACCTACTCTAGTTTATGCTCTCACCTAAATAATGTTTTTAAAGACATATGCCTTCATCTGACTCTTTGACTGCTTTAGAGGTGATGGTTAGGATATTAATGTTTAATTATCTGAAGCAGTATTAGCTTTCCCAAAATAATGAAAATCCAAAGGTTTATGGTTGTGAGTTCTGAATGGTTTGCAGATTGATTTTCTCTAAGATTCCAGTGTTGTTTTTAAGGATCTGTAAAAACTTTTTTTTACAGGAGGGAGCATTTTTTAGGACCCCAAAATTTGCATTTGTGATTTTTGAAATTCCAGTTACCTGGAAAGAGTAAGGAGAAAAACAACTTGCTCCTAAGTAACACTCCCAATAAATGTTTGTAAGTAAACTTACGCAGCACATTCTGTTTTCAAAGTCATCCAAGGTAGGAACTGAAGAAATCATTGCTGTGTTTTATAGGTATAAAGCATATAAGTATGCGTTTGGTTTTATATTTATATAAAAGTAAATTACCCAAAACAAAGGCGCAATCTGATCTAACATCAAAGTTAGCCCTGCCATGAGTAGGGGATTGGACTAGATACGCTCCCGAGGTCCCTTCCAACCCAAATTATTCAATTATTTTAACTTGCTTTTCTGTTGTTATGTCTAAGAAGTTCCTGCAGGAAAAATGCCGTTACTTTACCTGTCTGCTACAGTAGTTTTTTATGTAGTGCTCTGGATTCCAAAAGGCTTTGTGTTCCACGGAGAAATTATTACTCCTACCAGTGAAATGTATTCCAGATTTTTGATGCCCAGCAAATTTTTCACCATTCTTTTTTTATTCCATCAGAATAAGGAATGAAGTACCGGCAGGCATTACATGAAGCTGTTTATTAACATCACTGGATGTCCTCTGACGTGGCACGTGGGTGCAGAGGCTTTTGACGTGGTGTGTGTGGGGTTGGTTCTGGAAAACCAGATGCTGTTTACTTAGGGAAGAAGAGACTCTATTAGTCATTACTTGTGCACTGATCTTGCAAAAAGGGGAGGTATCTTTGTGAGCACCGCTCTAAAAACTGTTGAAGTCCTCCCGCATGGCAGCTCCTCATGGCCTCGGGTAGCACCATGAAATGCCTGACACGAGATCCCTTGCCTAGAAAGGTTGTATGTTTAAATAAGTAGAGAAAAAAAAAAAAAACAAACACAACTCCCGATGGAAATAATATTTATACACACGCTCTAAATGATGTAACGTGTGAAATTCAGCAGCTTCAGTTCCTGGAGGTGTTTGCACCTTCAGCCCGTCGCTGCTCACCGTGCCTTTGGCCGCCGGCGTGGGGGCTGTACCAGGCGGGGGGGAGAAGGCGGCGAGGAGGGTCACGCCGCCACCGCGGGGTGCTCCGGGCTGCGACCACACGGCCCTTGGACACCTCCAGGGACGGAGACGTCCTAGCCTCCCCGGGCCACCGGCTCCAGCGCCTGACCGCCCCCACCGTGAACATGGAGGGGGGATGATTTCCTCGGAAGGGGGACACCTGTGCCCGTCCAGGTAGCTGAGGGCAGCGGCCGTTCGCCCCGCTGCCCGTTCAGAACGGCA
>NW_009647731.1:6612739-6666588 GCF_000708025.1 Charadrius vociferus | reverse complement strand
GGTGCCCTGTGGCCGCCGTGGGCCGCTGCGAGCGGACCCGCGTGTGCAGGTGAGGGACACGGGTGGCAGCGGTCGCGCAGGGTCTGCGGGTGAGGCTGAGGTTCCGCGGGCGAAGGGGCGTGAGGTCCGGGGGGGTAAAGTCCTGCCTTAGCAGCGCCTTCTGAGTCAGGACCTCCCGAGCGGGTAGCGCTGGCTCCTGCGCTGCCTCCTGGGCTCTTTGTTTCTTGACAGCTTTCTTCTCCACCTTGTTAATTAGGTTGTCCTGTTTCGTTGGTTGTGTGTTGATTTCATTACGTGATTAAATAATTCGGTAACAAAACCCAGCCACTGTTACACCGGCGTGAAGGTTATTTTTTTAGAGCCGGCTGCGGTGTTCCTGTAGAGTAGGTGTCCTTGTTTCTGCAGATGGTATTTGCAGAAGCTGCTTGCCCTTCTAGGCTTGAAAGCAGGAAGGTTTACTGCAACTTCAGCGGGATGATTATGATGTAGGCTTGCGGATTTTGGCTCTTGTCCTGGAAAATAGTCTGCACAGGTGAGTCTGATATGGGTAAACCTCGAGTGAGACTCTCTGCAGACCAGGAGAGGATCTCTTGCAGAAATTAAATCTGTGTGTAAGATTAGAAATACGGTAGTCTGCTTTTATTGTTGGTTTGCTTTATCTTCTTGTAAAACTACTTTTCAGAACTTAAAACGTTGCAAGCAGAATACACTGAAAAAAACACATGACCGGTGTCCCAGTATGTTTTGTGGTGTAAGGAAATTGTTGAAACAGCATGAGCCACAGCTGCATTTTTATACCGACAAGGAAATGTAATCAGTGGCTGCTATGAATGCTTATGGTGCCATTGACTTCAGGAGATTGTTAAACTCTAGAAGAAACTATGAGAAATTGAAAGTCTGAATATGTTTTGAGAGACTGTCAATTTGAAATGTCATCCATTTTATGAAAAATAAAGACAAGTCATCTTGTTCTGTATCGTCTTTGAGTGCTTTTCTTCTTCTGAAATTCTTCAATCATCCATTCTTGACTTGGCTTTAAAATAATATTTTCTGTTGTTTTATAAGACTTGATTTGAGGGTGCTGACAGACGTATGTTTGTATAGTGTTGAGAAAAGGACTGAAGAACGAAATACAGAGTGGTTTCTTTGGTCCTAGTTAGCAGCTATGTTGCTTATCACTACCCGAGGCTAATACTGAATTTCCTAAAGCTGGCTTTTTAAAGAGCTATGGAAAGAAGCAACTGCTTTTCTGGATTTAGTAGCGTTATTAGGCAGGAGAAGTACGTTAAATCAGTAAACTGCAAATTTTGTTAACATGTGAGCTCCAGTAGGCAATATCCTGTACTTAGTTCTGGGTTGGCTTGTTCTGAACTTATTTTCCTGTAGCCAAAAACAGTATTGGAAAATGTTATGGGTAATTCTTATCTTCAAGTCATAGACCAAGACTCTGCTGCCTCCAGTTGAGGGTGAAAAAACTAATCTCAGAATCAAATCAATGTCAGAAGAGAGGAGAAAATCATGACACTAATTTCAAGAAATACACAGAATACTGATACTTTTTTTAATAGGTAATAATGTTTTATATAATACTGCCTCTTATATTAATTAGCAGAAGTCAGTTTTCTGTAGAGCTTACAGTTGACTCATTCAGATCCTTAAAGGATTGAAGTTTTTTTGCTTCTTTGTTTCCAGGAATACTGGAGAAAGTCTGTAGGAAAATCAGGTTTGAAAACAGTAGGGCCTTACCATCTTCATGAATGTTTTTTTTTTTCAGTGTGCAGTGGTCAGGCAGACAGTCATACCATGGTTGGAATTCTACAACCCTGTTGCATGTTCTGGAAACATTTGAAAACAGCTAAATATGCTACGACCCATATCTTACCAATACTGTGACAGAACAATTTTGTAAGAACATCTGCTGGTGCTCTAACCTTTATAGCGTAAATGAGAGTTATGACTCAGTTATAGGTGGAGAAGACCTGTCATAGAACGTATGCTTTGTCCAGGTTGTGAATTCAATCATAGATTTGATTTCTTCCCCTCCCTTAAAACATTCTTCTTTGCACAGGTGATGTTATCAGTGTCAGAACGTCAATGCAAACAGGGTAGTGGTAGTGACTAACTAACTGGCTGGTACTAGCCTTGTTGTAAGCAGAGTTGAAGGCATGATGCTAAAATCCTGAAAGGTTACAGTAGTGCTGTTGCTGGCACTGCATCAGTTGCTGAAGGAGAGACTGGTTTTATTAGAAGAGTAAGAGTTCTTCTGTTAGTAGATCATCTTCAGCACAGAAGATTACAAGTCTGTGCATAAACCCTTAACTACCTAAGTCTCATTTGACATTTACGGTAAAAGGATGCTGTTGCTAGTATAATGTTTTCCTCTGAACTTTCAACCTTGGGACTAGTGTGACAAAAAGTAACACTCTCGAGGTGTGCCCCATGACTTGTGTTGTGATGGGAACAAGTCCAGTCCCACTTGTTAAACCTTAACTGGTGAACTTTATTTTGGACTTGTGCTATTCACTTGACTCCATATGGAGTGGAGTTAATATAACCATAATATTAACCACTTGCATGAGATTGGTAGAAAAACCTAGTGATGCCTTGAAGGAATTCATACAATATTGCTTAGCTATTGAACTTGTGACATAAGAAAAGAAAAGATTAATTTTGACTAAACCTTACCTTCTAAAGTACTTGACTCATATTAAAAGACTTGATAGAAATGCTGAGCTTTGTGCCTTGGCAGTGCCATAGGGCTATGCAATCTGTGTTTATATAAAGTCAGATTAAAAAAGAGAAAAGTAATTGAGATTCAGTATTAAACAGATAAAAGCAAGGAAATCCTGAGAGTACCCACTGTGTATACGCACTGTTCCATTCCCCTCCCTTCAAGCGTGGGCATCAAAGCAAGTCTTTGTGTGAGCTGAGTCAAGGAGCTTGTGTTAAGTTATGACTGGGCTGGAGGACTCGATGTCCCAGTACACAGCCAGCTTTACCACTTGTACTGCGAGTCACAAATGTCCTCTCTGTATTGCACTCCTCTAGCTTTTCTGTGTAGATGGGACCATGTTATGTTGCATTTTCCTTCTCAGCAGTACTAGGCGATATCCAAATAATGTTTTCTCCGAATTAGAACAGTATCTTGTATTTGGTCTTGGGCAAAAGTGAATTAATATTGGGAGAGCTGGTGTAGGTGGGACTCAAGTGTGTTTCTTTTGTTGCCTGTATGTGTGATCTGTAAACACAGGGAGGCCCTCAGTGTATGAGACCTCAAGGCCACTCTCTCTGTTTTGTATGGAATGTGGGAAGTGGTTATCAACTTCATCTCTTAAGCTATTCTTTTTCTGACTTTCTTAAGTCTTAGATGCTTGCTTTCTTAGATGCTTTTCAGTCCAGTTCATCTCCTTTTATTGTGTTTCATCACTTCTGGAGTTGGGTGGCTTGATGCTCTGATGTGGAGATGTAAGCAAATGCATTTCAAATAGTCCTTCTGCCTTCATGTTTATACTTCTCACACTAGATTATGTAAAATACCTGGCTTTGTGGACCTTTCTATCCCAGTCCCTTTTGATTAAGTTGGAATCTTTGATTTGTCCCTCTACACAGCTGGTATGCAATAGAGCTGCTTTTTGTATCTTGTCATGTAGAACAGGACTTCTTTAGCTGAATCCTCATTTCTTTAGAAACTTAAGTTGAAAATAGAATTATCTCTAGGATTTGAGTTTCCTTCTTTTTCAACGTTATCTGGTGGTGTAATGCTTAGTCTGGAAAGGCCATTTGTGATGGAGTTCTTATGAGAGATATGCAAAACACATATGAGTTGGGTATTAATTGGAAGCAACAGGGGAGTTTGTTGTGCGAGTCATTGTGATGAGCAGTAGACAGTAGTTGAGGATATTTTGCTTTAGAAAAAGAAACAACCAACAAGTGAAGTAGAAAGATGTGTTCAGTCTGCTCACATTAGTTTAGGTGAAAGTATTATTAAGATTACACTACCGCTGACTGCTAACACAAACTGTAAGATTTGTCTTCTATTTTATTTTTAGTCTTATTGTCATGTAAAATTTTTTAGCAAGAGTACTAATGCAGTGACAGGTTGGCATTGACTTGGGAAAGCATTTTAGTCTGCTCAAATAATTATTGTCTAGTAAGGATGTAAAAATTTTTTGAAGAGATTTATCTTGGGCTTTACAATGAACAACACAACTATAATAAGAAAAGAACATTGTCATACCCCAAAATCAATTATTTCTTTAGCAGTCACGTCAGTGTGTTATTGTACGTGTGATAGTATGTAAGCTGTCCTACAGTTTCATTTCTTATCTGAGTGTAATAGGTTAGAAATTAAACCTGAATGGAAATTTAGTGGCAGTTCTGTGATTCTAACAGTTGTCTGGTTGTTAATTGCTATTTTAATGTTTCTGTCTTAGGATAGTCTGTTTAAAGATAATAGAAAGTACTGATTATTCTATTGTGATTCATCTAAGATTATGTTTCTAATAGAATATTTTGTAGTGTGATATTTAAAGGAGAAGAATAGTCCTTCGTAGAACAAACTGTTCAGACAAATAAATTATGGTCTTCCTAATGAATGCTATGGCATTTCTGAAGTTTTTTTGAATGTAACTTTGTTAAGTCTTACTTTGGTTGCTGGTTGCTTTGTATTTGTGGGACTTGTCAAGAAAACTCTAAAAATCATTATCTTCAGTATTCTTCAGCCAATAGACGCTAATTAACTATTTCAAATAAAGTTCATTTCCAGTGTTACACTGGATTATATTGCATCTCATGTTAAGATGTGAATTTGCATTTGAAGACTGGCTAAATCACTTGGACTCTGTCTTTTTGTTGCCTGGGAACCTGCAAGAGGGAGGTGGGTCTGTAACTGAACTATTCAAATGGTGCTGATGTGCAGTTTCTGCTCTTTCTGGGGTTTTCTGGGGAACGTAAGAGCTTCCTTGAGAAAACCCTTTTGACTGTTGAAACATCAGTCATATGTCACTACATTTCGTAGATGCATGAGTTGATACATAATAAGGCCATATTAAAAAAATCTCTTTAGCAGAGTCTTTAGTCTATACTGCAATGATTGGGGAAAGAGCCAACACATTATTGGAAGTATAAATGATAAACATTGTTTTGTTTAAGTTATGTATTTGTCTTTGCTTTAGTAGCTGCTTACATGAGGAGAGATGCTTCTGAGTTAGTATTCTGCTTGAGTGTAGTGAACCACTTGTAATATTAAATTCCAATCCACAGATTGATTTTCACGTGCTTAACATGAGTGAATAGGAGGCAGAGTTGTTTAAATGGTGGAGTATATTTGAGTGTACACTATAACGTCATAGTACCCTATTTAAAATCACAGTTACTGTTGAATCTCAGTTTCCAAGGGATGAGTGTGAACCTGCTATCTCAGGATAGATTTAGGACATTGCTGATCTTTCTTTAGATGAATTTTTGAAAGTCGTGTCAGAATAAAGGCACGTTTTGAACCACATTGCTCAGTATTACTGGATTAAAAGTCAGTCCTCAGCTGCATGCAAAACTGAATGTTAGAGTCCATCTTAGCAAGACGAGCTGAAGTTTCAGCTAATCTCCGAGTTGCATATTTGCTAAAGAAGGGGAGCTTCTAGTATACAAGACAAGTAATGGAAGTTTCATTCAGTGTGTGTTGGTAGGTGAGGCTGGGTGTGTTGCTGAGAGCTTTAATTGGAAGTTGGAGGGCTGGAGTAATGGCGAAGTGTATTACAATGTGACTTGGGGTGTAAGCGTGAATTTTCAAAATAGCTGTAAAATGAATGCAACTTTCTCTTGGAAATTTATATTGCTGCATTTTAATTTACTATTGGGTGATTCAGGAAAAAAAACCCAAAACAGTATTTTCTGTGGCAGCTATAGTTCCATGAGGCTAATGCTTTTCATTTTTTAAAAAAGCCTTTCTTTTAGAACCCCGAATTCTAGATTTACGTGTTAGTTTAGATTTTTAGTGGCCTTTTTGTGTATGTCTTGATTTTTATTTTTTTAATGATTACTTTTATTATTGTATCAGCTTTGAAAGCTTGTACAACTAAGTTGATATTATTTCTACCTTTTAGCTGTAATACATATCAATGAACAGACCTCTTGATGTTTGGAGACCTCTTAGAAAGCTGGAGTGTTGAAAATAGAGGAAACGGTTTCTGGTGTCTGTTTAGATCAGCTACAGTTTTGGGTGCTTTGGTGTTCACTTTGCTGTCTGGAGAGTTGCAGGTGACCAAACAGCACAGTCATTGTGAAAGTATTACATTCTAACTGGTTTAACTGGGGTATAGAATTTTCTGTTCATCTAGCATCTGGGTTATACAGAGATAACAACAATAGCTTTCTAAATATGTAGGCAAGCTGTACGTCCGCTTTCCTAAACTCAGCTTTGCTAAAAATGGAATGATTCGTGTTTTCATCTGACACCTTTAATATCAAAATGAAGCTATTCTTTCCTCGCTCACTCCTACAACATTGGGATCTGCTAGCAGAAATTCTGTGTAAACCCATAGTCATAGATTGGTTGAATTGGAGAGGAGAACACAGAGTAGCAGAAATGTTTGTAAAATAAGTTGGAATCTGGTACAGCGAACAGTAACACAGCACCTGGGATAGACAGCTGATTATTTACGTAGCACTGCCCAAATCTTCTGGCCTAGTGCTAGGCAAAAGAAGTTTTTTGTGATTTGCTTTCACTAGGCAGGTTGAGGATATTAGGAGTAAACCCCTTTTCTAGCTATCTTCATAAGAAGCTGGCCAAAGGACATGCATTATCCTTTCCCTCAGTAACTGACAAGGCAAACTGTACGCTAAACCTGAATTGCATAGTAAAGGAGATAAGTGAAGTTTAATTTACTGTAGTTTGCCATGAGTTCAGAAACCAGAACCAATATGGAAGGTTAGTGAGTATTACAGAGCATCCTACTGCTTAAGGGTGTTTGCTTAGATTTTTGTGGTGAATTTCCAGTGGAGCTTATCTTGAGATGGTGCCATCTTGGAAAGCAAAATAAAAGAGTAACAGCAGCAATTTTGTGAGTTACCAATCCAGTACAGTTTGAGAAAGCACCAGGAAATAAGGATCTCAAATAACAATGTAGAGACAATTGCTCTGAAGCAATTTCAAGGGGCTTGTTTTCTAAGTAGTTTTTTTTTTTTTCCTGTGAACACATGGACTTTGTTCAGAGGTGTAGAGTGTCTCCTTAGGAAGTTAGAACAGACTACAATGGCAATGCAACTCTGAGTGCTGAGGTGGCATCCATATAAGAGTGGTAGGGACGTCTGGGAACTCAGGCTGCTTGTGTTGGTGTCACCAGATTTTTCTGTCACTTAGCTGCTTGCCTGGTCATGGTACTTAGGACCCTGCTGACTGTTGGCATCATCTGTCAATGAGCCATGGAGGGCTTCATCACTCCTTTCCGCCTACTCTCTGAAATGCATCATATCTGTGTTGCAGCTTTGGGTCATTTTGAGGCTTTAGTCTATTACTTAAAGGAAATATGAGTACTCTGCTGTGACACATATGTGAAATGGAAGGGGAAACAGGATGGCTTTGTAAATTTACATTGTACTTCTATTTTAAAACGATTGTTTCATATCCTGTAAAACCTGTCTAGATGCTTTTTATATATCCAGAGGTGAAGAGCATCCATGGTCTTAAACGATGATGCGAGAACTGTGTTTTCACTGTTTTGTGGATTGCAGTATACTTGTTTGGAGAGTAGATGATTCCCTCTTCATCAGTGACTCTGCTACAAGATCTTTTAAAAGCACAGCTATGAGTGAAAAACGTCTACTCAAAGATGATGCAGAACCCTTTCTTGTTGAAAGGAACTGACATAATTGGCTGCTGCTGGCTGTTATACGATGCAATGCATGGCTGAATATCTCTGGTGCCCGGTGAACTGCATTTACTGTATTGACTTCTTGTTATTAGTCCCCTTTCAGAAGGTTTTGTGCCTCAGAGTCACTTATCTCAACGCTCTTCACTTTTTTTCAAAAAACACCCTGGTTTGAACAAGTCTTTATATATGCACGCACCCGTGAAGCATTAGTCCCTCCTTCCTTTGTTTGCCCCTCTGTCTACAGTATCTTTTACCTTTGTAGCTTTAATTTTTTTTTTTTTCTCTTAGAGCAGTGATTTTTATTTCTTGGGACCTTGACCGTCAGTCTGTTTGCTTACAGAACAATCCCAGGCACACACTTCTGTCATTCTTTAATCTGTTTGTTGTAAAAGAACCCCATTGTTATAGTTACTAGGTGACAAGGCACACACTTTCTTTTTTTCCCCGTGTTGTTAGTGAATTATTCTAGGCAGCCACAGGTAAGAAAATGCTTCCTATCGTTGTCATTTAATATGTTTCTTTAGATATCTTCTCAAAGGTATTTTGAAATTGGCTGAAACAAAGTAATTTCCTCCTCCTCAACTATTTACAACATAAGTGTTGATAGCTTGACCCAAGCTATCTATTTTATGAAATCAAATGCTAGCATTAATAGTGCATTTGCTTAGGAAAGTCCTTTGTAGTCAGGGATTTAAAAGAATCATGTTTGTGATCTATAAGAAGATTGAAAATACAGACAGTTTGAAATGGCATAATATTGAATTAAAATGTACCAGATTCTCAGTGCATGCCTGTAAAAACAGAATAACAGGCTATAGCTGGGAAAGGTTGTGTTCCTAATTAGATCTGTGCAGCCAGTAGGAAGCATACAGGGAATTGTTTTCATCATGAATTACCTTCTAGTGGCTGGGAATGAGCAGTACTGGAATAGAGGGGGAAGAGTTTCAACTCATATAGTGGATAACCTGATGGATAGCCAAGGGATGAGAGTGTCAACAGCGTCCTTAAAAAGTAAGTGTGTATGTACTTCTCAGCAGGGGAAAGAGGAGGATTGACTGTGAGAGGAACTGCTTTTCTCTCCATGCCAGTGAGTAGCCTCTGAAGCGAGAATTTACTGGTAAAGCATGTATGGAAAGGAACAACCTTGATACACAGTCCCGTTCCCGTCCCGTCCCCCCGTCCCCCGCCCCCTATCTTTATTCCAGCGTTTTCTTTCACTTTATAGTGAGTAATGGACAGAAAGGGGGAAGAAGAGAAGAGAGAGGGAGGGAGAAAGGGCTTAAATTTTGATGTTAAAATGATAGTCCTTAACTGTCTGCTAATACAGAAAAACAGAGTTCTTAAATTTTCAGCCAAAGTATTCTTCCAGTGAAGTTGAATAGAGGAGTTAGTATGGTGGTTCAGTGTAGGTATTACTCGAAGTATTGTTATTTGCAGTCTTATTTTTAGAGTTGTACTTCTAGAAGCTTTTTGTGAGATTGCAAGATTTTGTGAAAAGCATTGTTGGCTTGTGTTCTGATATGGGTGTGGTTTATGTCATATCTAACAGTGCACTTGGAAGAGTGATGTTAAAACAAGAACAATTAAACTTACTTTGTTATTGCATGTGAAAATTAATTCTCATAACCTAATTTATCAGAATGTATTGTTGTATTAGAATCAGCATTTGAATTGGAGGAGCTTTTAAAATTAGTGGCATGTATCTTCTCGCTGTTAATTGGCTTTTTATTTCTGCAGGTAGTTGCTATGGTTTTAGTCCAGGAACTAAGTATTAATGTCTGATCACATACTTTCTTATACAGTTATTTTATGTAGTTTAATAAATCTTGGATTAATGAACAGTCAAATTAGTGTTCAAACAGGATTTCAGTGGTTCTTCTGGAAATTGTGTTTTCATTTCACTGTAAAAATTAAATTATAAAAAAGTACCTAATTACCCAAATTATCATATCAATGCTGTAGTGCCATTATTAGTTTTCTATTCCAGAAGTCCAACTAACATGATGTAGCGTAGTACATACTCAGCTTGCAAGAGTGAGACCAAATCTGACATAAGCAAAAGTTACTTGACTTGTCCAACTAGCAGATCGATTTAATAGAACAAGTTAAGATGTTTGTCCTACATACTGGTAGTTTGCAGAGCAGGTCTATACTGTTAAAATAGCTAAATATTAAACTTACTTGACTTAAAAATTAAGTAGTTTTAAACCTTGAGATAACTTACTTGAGCACAATAGAAAGTAGATGGAAATACCCAGATAAAGTCCAGTAGCTTGTATATTTTATTCATCTGCAAGTTTTGCCTTTTTATATGCAATGATTCTGCAAGATTTTTTTATATGTTCATAACTTCATATGTGTGAATAACCCCTGAGGCCAGGGCTGAACACTTAGGATGACTGCTACTGAAGGTAGCCAGAAGAAATATTTTTTTCTTTTTTGGATTGCTACAGAACCATGTATCGAGGTTTTCAATGTTCTCCCTAGAAAATCAATACTTGTATTAATCATACTTCATTGAAGAGCTTAAGTGATTGGTTGTCACATTTGTTCTTATTTTTGTCATTTGATTAGCAGTTAATAGAGGGATTTTCTGCTCTGTAACAAAGGAAGTGGAAGAAAAAGATACTATTTCCTGAGTCTTTGCTTTCCTTTACATACCTGTGAGACATTTCTGCCTTAAAAAGTTGGTGTGCTGGCTACTCATTGTATGGGCAGGCTCTCCGCTCCCTGCCGGTGGTTCCAGTTGGTTGTGCTATCAGCAATTTAGCAGATAAGCACATCTCACTTGCAGTAGTAAGTGAGATGTGCTTATCTGTAGGCCAGTACTGGCCTTTAATGTTGTGCGTCCTGTGGCTGCAGTTTAACTACTTCTCTGAGTACTAATGTAATATTTAAAACAGACATAATATGTGCTGATGCAGATTTGAACTTAATGTTTGTGAATACCACGAGATAATGAAGAAAAGTGTGCAAGCTCATTGCTTGTGTGAAGCACACATCTATGATGAGAAAAACAGTGCCTGGATCGTTTGTTGTTTTGTTTGTTTTTTAAAAAACAAAGTTTTGGTTTTTGAAGGGTACAACTTGTCCATATTCCAATGTATATATGCAGAGAGGTGTTTTGTTTGCTTGTGCAAACCGGCCCATGGGCCCACTATTGCTGTGAAGGAAGCTTTGGCTGAGCTGCGCTCCTGTTCCTCATTCTCCGCTACTCACATCACCAGGTTCTGAATTGACGCGTTTCTACTTGCTTTGCTTTGTATTACTGCATTGTGGGGAAACACAGATTGCCTCCTTAGCTTTAGAATGGGGGCAGGAATGAGGAGAAGTTGTGTTTGAGTGTCCAAATAATTGTGAGGTGTAAAACAGAGGAGGAGGAGGACTGGTCAAACCAGTTGCGTGAGCGCTGGGACTCCTGTCACAGCTGCAGAAGGTGTTTTACGCCAGTGACAGAAAGCTTTCCACATGCCCCACTAGATGTCTGGCAGTTTCACGGGATGGCTTGTCACTCAAGGTATGCAGGCAGGCAAGCTTGGGCTGGGCTAATCTCAAAATGGTACTTTGAGAAGTTCCTACGCTGGGTTTTTTAAGTTGGCGCTGTAGTGATTACATTCTCCTGTGGCACAGGCAGAAGAAGGAACATACACTGTGAGGGTGAGGCAAACTTTACATGGATGGGACTGAGGGGCAATACACTTCTGCCATACTGCTCAGATGATGATTGACCCTGAGGAAGGAGCAGAGCAAATGGTTGAAGGTAGCAGCTTAGCAAAACAGTACAAGATCAGCCAGTGCTCACCTGGCACTTTGCAATTGCTCAAGACGCTGTGTGCTGACCGGCCGTGATTTGCTTGTCTGATGCATTTACAAGATATCATTATATAAAACAGTTGATCTGCTCGACTCAGGATTTGCCTTTTAGGATTGCTTTCGATGCTTTCTGCAGACATTGTAAAAGACACTAAGCTATTTTGTTTCCTTAGTGCAGTACTTTAAGAGAGTGACACCATAACCTTATTACCTCTCTGATTTTGGGATAGACACTTACAAGGATGAGTAGGGTAGTAGCAGATGGATATAAAACCTGAAAAGACATGGAGCTGCTACCAAATATGTATCTGGTGTCCAAATATTATCTGGGACTTCCTGTATTTGTATGTTTGATGTGAAACAGTCAGATACCAGTATGTTTCATTTCAGCTAGCTACTACTAGGCTGGCAATATTGATCATTTTAAGCTACTTTCGCACAAAACCTTGCTTACAAAGCAGGAGCTTTTTCTTTAGTTTTCTGTCTCTGGCCTTATAAAGGAGGTATATGCTATATTCAGTTGCCTGAGGTAGGCACAACAAACTGGGTATTCAAGAGGCATTTGAGTATCAAGATGAACTTGCATTGACAATTGCTCCATATAATTTCTTTCTCTGGATATTTCTGCTGTGAAAAAATTGTGGTCCTATGACAAATTGTTAAGTTTTATTTCTGTTTAAAGATTAGTACTTAGAACATGAAAACTAGTACTACCCAGTGGTGAGGGGGGAGCCTCAGGTTATGAACGGATTCAGATAGATTTGGGCAGGTAGAGCTTAAATCCAATGTATTGGAATTGGAAAGGCTGTGAACGTTCTTAATGTGGTAAATTATATTCTGGGTACCCCTGAAAATTAGAGTAGGTCTGCAGGGAATACTGAATCATCATAATTTACTTTTCATGCTTTGACCGATTTGTATAGTCAGTATTCAGATTCCCCATGCATTTGATACAAAACCTACACTTTATTTATGATTGAGATGAAGTGTAAGATATTATGGATATGGGCTTGGTGACACTTTATTGCTCTGCAACTAATTGAATTATGCAAATAATTGTATTTCTGCTTCCACATAGATTAATCTTTCTCCCAAATACGAAGTGACAGTATTATTTACAGAAGGAACACAGTAAGATGAAAACGTATCCTTCCCAGTGTACAGTCTTAACAGGGCTGTATTTTTCACCTGTTGTTTTCATACGAAGAAAAATACCACCTAATTTGCTGAGTGGACTAAAGATTTTGAGTATGGCAACCAATATGAAAGTTCGCATATCTGATTTTACCACTTCTTTTCTTGTGGGAGTGGTGAACTGCAGCAGCTGGGCAGGGATGAGCAGCTTTGAGGCAGTAATACATGAAATAACTGCACATTTTGGGGGTTTTATAACACTTTAGAAAAGGCTTAAAATGAACCAAAACCCCCTCTGATCATTCCAGAGAAAGTGTCAGCAAGAACTCAGACTGGAGTAGCTGCTATAGAAAAAAAATTGTACCTCAACTTTATACTAATACAGTCTCTTTCTACAGCTGAGCCTGTGGATTATAAGATACTTGTGACAAGAGGGAACAGATACTAGACGGTGAGATGGTGAATTTCTCTTCACTCTTAACTGCATCATTTGCAAATCTTATGGTTATTAGCTGTGTTAAATGCACAGGTCTCAAAACACTAGGTTTTTAACAGCTTTTTAATTAAGTAGGAAGTAGTCTGTTCTGCTACTATCAAACTGAATGTTTTTTCTTGCAGTTATGTTCGTTCTCTTTGCTTGCAGATTGAGGTCATCAGTGGGGATTGTATCTTTTGTTTGTTTTATTTTAGAGTAACAGTAGTACATTGTGAACTTACATCACTAGGAGAAGTTACCAAAAAGTAGATAGGTACCAAAAGAGCGGTTGTTTTGGCTACACAAACCAATTAGATGCATTTGTTGGCTCCAGTGTTGACCTAAGCATGAGTCCTTTGAGGCAAAGGGGAAACAGAGATTTTTATTAATATCAGAGGAGATCTGTTTGTAAAATGGGGAGTCCTGGTAAAAGTTTCACATTGTATATAAACTCTCACATTCACCATGTCTATTCTTATTTGTAGCTTTCCTTACCATTTGCTTTCTGGTTCCTGTTGATTTGTGCTGGTTTAGAGGCTGTAGCATTGAGGGGTTTTTGCTTTGAAACCAAAAAGGAAAAGTGGTTTGATTGTTGTCAATGGAAGATTTGTGACTGTTGTCCAGTTGTGACGTGTTCTCTTTTGTACTTTCAGCCTTATGCTCAGTTTTTTCCTTATCTGATTTTTTTTTTCTAGTACCTAATAGTGAAAGGTGATAGTGGTAGCAATTAGTCACAGACCTAATGGGATTCATGTATCCCTCTGTTCTAACGATGTAAGCCTCAGTTAAGTGTCGGTTAATAAGGCAGGACTCTGAAGGAGTGGAGCCCAGCAGCACAAAGGGTGTCCTTTCAAACTGAGGCAAAGTGCAGGAGCGCCTGGAGCATGTAGCCGAGTGACTTGGACTGTGTCGCTGTGTAGGAGAAAGCTAAACAAATGAGAAAGCAAGTATGAAAGCAAGCTTGGTGTTGCAAGATGGCAAGGTTAATGCTTCCTTTGAGATAATCATTGGAATATCAGAGTTGAATTTATAAAGTAAAGCCTCATTAGTAAATAGTCTAATTTATTCAGTATCGGGAGATAGGGTTGCATCTAAAAGTTATGACTACTGTAGTGAATTTCTCCTAATAGAAATGATCTGATGAGGGCTTCTTGCGCTTGCTGAAAATGACAGCAGTCTTTCAAGACACCTAACCATCTGGGATTCCTGAAAAAGAAGATATGGCATTGTACCCAGGCTCTTCCTTAAGTGTCCTGGCTATTCGGATCTCAGTATGGTGTCCCTCTAGAAGAACACTTTCTACATAGCTTTTCAACTCCTCAAAAGTTTGCTCTGGAAGCTACTTTTTGAGAGAGCAAATCTGCTGCAGGCCATCTGTGCGCTTCCAGCAAGGGGTTTTGGCTGCTTGAAAGCAGATGGGAAAAGAGACTCTCACCCCCATTCTCCCCCAGCCCCTTCTTTGCTTTAGATTGCTGGGTACAGGTACATTTTGCTTTATGGGTGGTGAGTGGGGACGCGACAGTAAGGAAGTTGTGTATTCTGGCTGAATGAGGGAGTCACCCTACATTGTAAAAATAAGTAGGCCAAGGCATATTACTGCTGTCAAATAGTGTATAGGAAAATGAAAGCTGTAAGGCTCTAGATTGTTGTTTTATTGTTCTTCTATGTCTGAGTGTTTTTCAGAGGTGATGACTTGGGCTTTTTTATTTAAATAATAGAATTATGAATTCTAAAAAAACTCTGCTTTTTTATTGTCTCAGTATTTATGTCCTACTGCTTCCTGTTTGCTGTCCTTGATTCTCATCTTCTTTTAGAAAAACTTGTACTGTACTTAAAAGTTGGGCTGGAAAATCAGCAAACTGTGCATAACACTTACATACCTGAACGTTTTTGCCCTTTGAATTTTACTTTCCAATCACCTTTCTTTCCCCTCTCTCAATCTCTTTTGATTTTGATTTTAAATATAATATGTTGTGTACTGTGAATTCTACTTCTAGATTTCCAAAGCAGAATGATGGAGGGATATTTACCAGAAATGCAAAGCACGCTGGAGCCAGTCAATACATCAGATGATGCCTCTTCCAGGTCCCAAGATGATGAGAAGTCTGATAAAATACCTGAAATGAAGGACAGCTCAGGCATCAGTTATACTGGAGGTGATGCTGGTGTCTTGGAAAGGGAATCGAGGTTGTTGCCTTCGGACCAGGATTTGACAGTTGTTGGCATAAGCAACAACAGGGCTGTGGCAGAAAGACAGGAGCAGCAGTGTGAAGGGGCGGACTGCTGTGCCAATACCTGCTCTGAAAGAAAGGTAGTAGGCTCCACAAAACCAGAACATGTATCTAGTGAAGAATTTGAACGACAGGATTCAAAAACTAATCAGGCAGAACAATCATTAATGGAAATACTACAGGAGCTAAGGGAGGAGTCTGACTTTGGGGAAAAAAAAAATGATAAAATCTATTCAGAAAGCCTTTATGACACAGACTGCACAAAGAAGCTTATTTCCACAATACATCAGACTTCCTCACAGGAGGATTTGCTAAAAGAAATAGAGTCTGAACTCTTATCTACAGATTTTTCAAAGGAACGAAAATTCCCAAATGGTGTGCAGAAGGGTGAACATGCTTTGGCTGTGTTTGAAAAATGTGTGCAAGATAAGTACCTGGAGCAAGAACAAACTATAAAAAAGTGAGTATTTGAGTATGCTCATCGCAATTGGAAGTGTCTACTGAACAGTTTTGCTTGCATTTTGTGCGCAACAGCTTGCAACGTTTTGGTACGAAACAAGTAGTCTCTTGTGAGTTATTGTAAGGACAGTTAATGAGCTTTTTTTAATTATGTTCTTTAAGCGAGGAATTATTTTTACTTGTGGTGTGTACTTATAAATAAAAATGTGTGCTTAGATCTCTGAATTCTTGTGGAATTTGGCAGGAACGGAATAGCCAGCTGTTCAGTTGAATAGCCTGCCAATGTCTAGAATTACTTAAATACTGTAAAAGTAATCATGATATAAAAATAGTCCAGGATTCATTCAGTCCATATATGTCTTTGGAGAAATGAACCTTTGTACTTATTAACTCCCGCTATGTGCGCTTCATTTATGAGTTTGAAATTGCTTTTTTCTTTTTCAAGTAGTATTGTCTCTTGTCATAATCCAGCAAAGTTGCTAATCAGGCAAGACCTATCCTTTGAGATGGAAGTGTTATATATAGATAAACTACTGTTTTACCATGTTTTATAGGAGGGTGTTTGAAATGCATGGCTTCTAAAGTTTTCTGTAATAAACTGGGCTTAATAGTTCTACCAGGCAGTACACCATGTGAAGAATATTATATTCATGAGAAGCCAGCTCATTGCTTGATTTCTTGATTCCCCACTTGGTGTTTCGTATTCTGTTACCACTTCAGAAATGTTTTTTGCTAACAAAATGCAGCCTCGAACTTCAGATTTATTCCTGCTTGCAGAGCTGGAAATGAGTGTCCTACTTTTCATATAAGGCACTCTGATACCATGGTGTGGGAGGACATCAAAGGGAGGGAAAAACAGGCAGAGGGAGAAGAGGTGCCCAATAGCAGAGTAGGGAAGGTATTTTCTTGCACCTCACCAGTTAACCTTTGACAGAAATCATAAATGTGAGGAAAGTCAGTTGATGACAGGAAAGCTTGGGAATGCATAGTTAGACATTGGGTAATTATGGGGTAGTGGGAGTGGGAATCTGAAGTGGTGGGTGTGTAGGTGCTTGTAATTCCAGAAGATGGTAAGTGAACAGTTTATCTGGGTACTCAAAGGCAGGTGTTTTCAGTCATGGACCAATTACTTTTAGAGACAAATGTTTATATAAATATATGTATATATTATGTATGCATACAAAGTTCTTTCTATAAACAAGTGTTCAGTATCTTTTTTTGCCAGCTGCTATTCCACCTGCACCCCTCTGACTCTCAGGGGACTTGCCTCAGGAGTGTAAAACTGCTGTGGGACATTTTATGTTTGGTCCAAGGGGCATTCTGGGTTGGCTTAATCTTGTCCCTTGGTTTATGATCAGCAGAATTTCTTGTAACATTGCTCTGGAAATAGCCCAGTTGGCTCCTGTGATCAGATCTGAGATGTAACGGTGAGCATCAATTCTGTGGATTAAGAATTTGTAATCCTGGAATATTCATTAATAGATTAAAAAACAGTTCAGAAGTGCTAAATTCTCTTTAACCGACGGTTTTGAATTCCTTGTAATTTAGAAGACCGGTTTATGTAGACACTTACTTATTTCAGGGAGCTAAAGATGAAAGTGTATATGTAAAAGGTTATTTAAATATCTTGTTCAGATAAGTGCATGCATCCCACAAACTTATGCAGTTAGTAGCCCAAAATATCCATTATCTAACTGTAATCTTCAAACATTTAAATACATTTGAGGCTCTGTTTATTCAGCAGTTCTAACAATGTAACTTCTGAGTTTTAGGTATAACTTTCTTCTATTGCAGTTCTAGAAGGTCAAACTAAGTACATGTCAGCTTCAACTCAGGCTTCAAACAGCTGAGTTACAAAGGAACAAACTATTGCTAAAATTTGACCTTTATAAGGCCTGGATACTGTTGAAGTTACATACCTACTTAGTACTTAGAAAATCAGGGTTCCATTTCTTACCAGGTTGTGAACTTCAAGGGCTACTCTGAGCCATTTGTGTACATGAAATGAGTACAGTACCTGTGTTTTCAGACATTGGACTGCTGGAGCTATCTGTCTGGAAGTTACTTGTCTTACAAGTATCTTAACATTGTTAACATTTACAGTTTTGTAGTTGCATAGAAGTAACAAATGTCTCGCTTCATCGTGAACAGTATCAACCCCAAAATGCTGGAAACAAGCAATTTGCTTACAAGGAAGGTGCTGCTTGCTGATTTGGAGTTAAGTTTCACATGCACAACATGTTTCGTTTTTGTTTTTGTAAGGCTTTTGTGGATTTCATTAGTGTTTCTGGATGTAACTCCCAACAAAATTTGCAGATCAAAGAGGAAAAAACATATATCTCAAAATTACAAACAAACAAAAAAACTCCAGTACTGAAGTATCTTGCACCTAATTGCATTTTTTTCTTTACAGATTGATAAAAGAAAATAAGAAACATCAAGAACTGATTTTGGAAATCTGCTCAGAAAAGGACAACTTAAAAGATGAATTGAAAAAACGAACAGAAACTGAAAAGCAGCACCTCAACATTATTAAACAGGTACAGATAATAAAACAGAAGTGCTGGTTAGTATCTCACCCCTATACAATGTCACTATTGCCACTGTTTAAGATGATGTTCTTGGTAGCCTAGAGGAGAAGGAAGGAATGCCTGTACTTATTATCCTAAGCTTTTCAAGGGGATAAATCTGCGCTTCCAGTCCAAGAAATATTATTCATTGCGTAAAAGTGTTTTGTGTCTCTGGATGAATGGACTTCCTAGATTCAGATTACTTTAACATTCCGTATCTAGAAGTTTCTCTTAAAGTCAAGAGAGTTCCTGTGTTGTGGGTTGCCTTGGTGTGTACGTTATTTGTACCTTGGCTTCCTGCTGGAGACAGTGTATGTTGAAGACTTACTAGACCTTTTTACAAAAAAAAAAAGAAGAGTTCAGTCTTTTATCCTGATAGGATGATTTATTTCTTGAATGTAAATATAAAGGAGATCTTATGTGCGTATTTTGTCAAGCCTGATTTCTTCTTAACAACAGAAGATAAAGATGACAAATTAACTACTGCATCTGCTAATAGAAGTGGATGGGTGTGTAGTTACAGTTGTAAACGTTACCAATATATGGAACATGTATAAAGAGTAGAGCATATCAACTGTGGTCTTGCACATCATTTTGGTGTTACCAGTTACTGTATACAGGCATTTCCCCAGTGAATTGTTAGAACCATGACAGGCCAAAGAGGAACATAGTGTGCGTTGGTGTCGGCTGGTTTTAGTGTGGGAAGAAAAGGTATCACATCAGCTTGTCTGTAACGAAGTTATCTGCTAATGTTCCTACAGTTGGTTGGCCTAGCTTTATAAACTGATTACAGCTTAGAAATCTGGCAAGAGATGGCATTTAAATTACTAATTTCTGTTTGTCAGACTACTGGTGATACTACCCCATTTGTTAGGTTTCTCTGTTAATGTCTGCATCACACAGAAATCTGTTCTCAAAGCAGTGGGTCAGGCTTGTGGTGTTCCAGAGGAACGTATTGATGTAGGTAGAAACTTTCTTTGGCAATTTCAAAGAATCTTTGAAAATCCATTATGTGATTGAAAATGGAATTGAAAAGTCTTATTTTTAAGCTACAAACTGGAATTGTATATGCCTGAACAAATCAGTATGAGCAGCTTACTTTCTTGTCTGTGTTTCAATGGTAACACTGTATGACTTCATGAAGCTATTTTATGCAGCAATTGCTGTATCCCATTTTGAAAAAGAATATTTGTGAGAGTTTCCTTTGCT
Organism: Charadrius vociferus; assembly: GCF_000708025.1. Taxonomy (NCBI): domain Eukaryota; kingdom Metazoa; phylum Chordata; class Aves; order Charadriiformes; family Charadriidae; genus Charadrius; species Charadrius vociferus. The sequence continues at coordinate 6,646,829 of NW_009647731.1, read as the reverse complement.
TTCTGGCCAGATAAGACCTGTGATATTACATGTTTGCGAGTGATTTCAGAAAATACTATAATACTATATAAAATACCATAAAAAATAGTTTGGAGTGTAATATATTTATATTGTAGTTGAATAGCACCTGGAGTTGTAACTAAGATTACATTGCAGTGAAACACTTGTTTTTTCCTTTGTGATATGAATGTTTTAATGTTACGATTTCTAAATTAGTGTTTTCTGGTAGCTTTCAAGTCAGTGGAAGCTTGGCTGCACTTACACAAGCATGCGCATACACGTTGATTGCGGTTACGTGTAAAACTTTGATTTCAGATGGGCAATGATTAATTTGCAAAGCTGAAAAGGGTGTGATCAATTCATTGTGTGGTCACAGGAGCATTTTAGATTGTTCTTGCCTTTTGTGTAGCAGTTTGGAATTGCACAAAACCATAAGATACTGACCCTGAGATCTTGTACTTTTTAAACCCTGCCCACCTCCCCAAAACCATACGAAACTAACCTTGGTGAATTGGCTTTCCTCTGGAACAAGAGGATAGTCATTGAGGCACAATTCAAACAACCTTTGCGTAGCATTACAGATTACGTAGCTGCCACTTGCTCTTGCGGTAGTGCTGCTGCTTCTTTTACTGAACTTGCATGACTGCAGTGAACACGCTCTGGGAAGTGTTCCAGTTGAACATCGGTAATTATTCTTCAGCAGAATCAGGTCTCTGACTTCATTCACTGGGCGGCTAAAAAAAAGTGCCAGCACAATGACTAAGTGCCTCTTTATTTGCTGAGTTATTTTTTAATGAATTAATTCCCAGTCCAGTTCAGTATGGATGCATGACTGCTTTGCTGGCACGGTGGAGGATATGGCACAGGGAAAGCAACAAAAGGGTGGGAGGTGAAGCAACTTTAGAGAGCAGCCAGCTCTGCCCTGGCATCTCAGCATTTGCTGTAAATCCAATGTTTTGTGTAGGAAATTACTATGCATCGAGTTTTACTTGATTTGATGCATCTGCAGTCTCACTGAAGATGAGAATTGACATCTTTCATGCTTGTGCTGTAATGCAAAGCTGGATGTTGGTATGGATAGTTGCAGCTTGACAAGTGTAAAATACAGGTAAATATCTGTTGAAGCATCTAATTTTGTGTGAAATGTTCCTGCCTGTACAAAACATGATCAAAGTCTTATTTTCCCTGTAATCATATCATAATGTTGTCTTTTAGCTGGAAGCAAGAATGGAAGAGCTTAATAAAGAAGTGAAAGCTAGTAAAGACAAACTTTTAACTCAAGATGCAGCAGCCAAAAATGCTATTCAGCAGTTGCATAAAGAGATGGCATTTCGAATGGAACAGGTAATATGGAAAACCTTTAATTACTGAACATCTTATGAACAACCTTGGTTCTTCTAGGAAACATGTGGCCTAGGTTGTTAGATCACTAGGTAAGGCATAATTTTCCAAAATTGGAATGTCTAGCATGTGGTTATATATGCGTTTTTGATAACTGGCATCAGTGAATTTCTAAATAGCTGTTGACATTCTAGAGTGCCTGGTAACTTTAATGTATATGTTTGTATGTGAGGAATTCAGGCCTCAAGGAAATCTCATTTTCCTTGCCTGCAAGCTGATCTTGGTTCAAAAGGAGATAAAAGCTGGCAGTGGCTTTTTCCAGACAGGCTATCCCAAAATTAATGTTTTTCTCAACTCCAGCACAAAGCTCTTGCTTTGTCTCATGTATTACTGAGAGCTGAGATGATTATTTTTTTTCCCCTTCTTAGTATCTTATTTTGCCAAGTATTGTATGAGTTCTAAAGTTCCGTGTCTAACAAATTCTGCTTCAAAAGAAAAGAAGAATTAGTGCTGGGGTGGGGAGAATCTGTGAAAATAAGCCATCTGAAAAATAAGCCATCTGAAAAATAAGCCACTGGGTAACGATTGTGTAGTTGGCACGTGGACAAGGGAAGAGAGAGGACTGCTACCGGATGTTTGCAAAATTGTTTTGTTACCAAAACTTACCAAATACACTTCTCTCCTTCTGAAACAACAAATTATATTTCAAATTACTAATGTGTTGATAACTCATTTGAGAAGTTTAGCTGTGAAGCTGCAGCTGCTTAGATATATATTTACTGTTAAAAGTATGAGTAATTCCAGTACTTAAGTGGGATCTAATGTTAGTCTTTGGAAAACTGGAGCTTTTGAGCCCTACTTTATTATGCTACTATACTGCAATACTGAAAATATTCAGTAGTGTCTTATGAAAACTAATTATGAAATACAAGATTGATTCATTCTATTTTAATATTTTTCAAGGCAAACAAGAAATGTGAAGAAGCACGCCACGAAAAGGAAACAATGGTGATGAAATACGTCCGAGGGGAGAAGGAGTCGCTTGACCTCCGAAAGGAAAAGGAGATACTTGAGAGAAGAGTGAGAGATGCAAACAAAGAAATTGAAAAGCATACTAATAAAATCAAACAGCTTTCTCAGGAAAAAGGAAGATTGCACCAGCTCTATGAAACTAAGGTGCTCTAAATATTGCTGTATGACTTGAGTGAATGATTAAAGGCACCATCAGAACAACCTTATCACTTGTTTGCTTTTATACTTGGTGAAAGAAACCTGTTTTCATTTGGTCTTGCTGTATAGCTGTGAAAACCCCTTTCCTTCAAGGGAAAGTCATCTTTTTCAAGTTTCTTTTACCATTTGCCTGAATATTAGTTTGTGAAATGTTAGGGTGTGGGTGTTTTTTTTTCCAACAAAATTGAAAAGACTGCCTGGATTTTGAGGGAATTTCTAGTTTGTTCAGGTTGTTATTTGGATTCATTTTTCTTAAGGCTGTAATGGCATTAAATTATTGCAGTCTTTTTTGCGATTTTTCTGTGTTTTCACTCTGTATTTTCTCTTTTGTACTACTAAAAATTGCTGATAAAGCAATAGGATTTTTCAGGCCCAATTCCAAAAATTTGCCATTCTTCTTTAGAAAATTTTTTAAGAGATTCCCACCAGCCTCTTAGATTATCCAGATCTTTTTGTATTGTGCTTCACAGCTGTGCTTCACAATTCTATTTCATGTGAAAGAGGCAAAAATTGATAAATTAATATTGTTCAGACTTTGATTCAGGCCTCTTCTAAGCAATTGTGCGTTGCACAGTTGACAAGAACAGAAGGATCAGAAAAATACATTTAAAAGTCCTAAAAATTATGCTTCTGAAACAAAAAATCACCTCAGTGTTCTCTCTTACATGAGGGAGCACTTGTATTTCATGATTTCAGGTTTCCTAAACAAAACTGAACTTCCTAACTCCTGAGGATTCCGCTAGAGCCTTACAGGAATTGTACTGCTCTCACATGGTTGCTGCTTTAAACTTTTTTTGATAAGATGAACACAGTTCAGAAATTTGGCTTAATGCAGTGGTTTGTGGATAGTGGTATAGAAGGTTATGCCAGCAATGTGCTTCTGTTAACTTCCTTTCTTGGCACTGACTTACAGGTTAGTGATTTGACTTGCATATGTTTTGCTGTCGGTGCACACGCTAGTCTGCACCTGTATAGTTGGTAATACCATTCTATTGGTGTCACAGTTTTTTGTCTGTAGCCTTGTATAATATCATAGAGTCATAGAATGGTTTAGGTTGGAAGGAACCTTAAAGATCATGTAGTTCCACCCCCCTTGCCATGGGCAAGGACACCTTCCACTAGACCTGATTGCTTAAAGCCCTGTCTAACCTGGCCTGGAACACTTCCAGGGATATAGAATATCCCCGGAACATGGACTACATGACCTTACCACTTTGAACCTGTGTTTCTTCATCCTTTTGCCAGAAAAGAAGAGAGGACTGTGGAGCTTACCCAGGAGGTAGTTATTTTAGATCAGAACTCTAGACTGTGCTTTGCCTTTTAGCAGATCTGTAACATTAATGTATTTTAACAGTAGTGCAGTCTCACCTTGCTATTCAAACCAAAACGCTGATGTTTTTTTCACTGGATTATGTGCTGAAGCGTTATTGAGCACTCTCAATTCTGTGCATGCTTTTGCAAAATTCGGACATCAAAGAAAAAACCTGTGCATTCGACACTTGAGCAGGAGTCTTGTTGTAGAAGCACTGGGTGATTTAAGTCCATAAAATAAAATCTATAAAATCTTCTTAGGATGGTGAAGCCACTCGACTCAACAGAGAAATAGAAAAATTGAAAGAAGAAATCAATTCTCATGTTATCAAAGTAAAATGGGCTCAGAACAAATTGAAAACAGAAATGGATTCACACAAGGTTAGTGAAGTGGTACGGGTACCACAACATGAAAATACAATTGGAGGAATGTAGTTGCTATACTGTTTAGTCTTTATATATTAATAAAATCTGTTTCTAAAGTGTTTTTTATTTAATTTGAACACCTGCAGCTAAAGTCAGAATAGTGCTCTTAAAGATACTGATACTGAAATGGAAATGTTGAACGGATGTGAGGGGAGGATGTACGGGAAGGATTCTGTTTAATCTGGTGATCAACTTTTAATTTGAGTTTTGTATGAATTAACTGGTTGTCTTAGTTCAGTTTTTATGTGCTAGATTTAAATCTATCATCTGAAAGTATGCATGCCACATAACCAAGATGTCCTTTTATTGTGCTTTCAGTGTTGGAACAAACCCAATTGCATAAAGTAATAGTTGAGAAAAATAATGGAAGGAAAAACATGCTGGGCGTACTTTTTTTTTGTTGTTGATTCTCTCCAGACTAAAATAGGAAACTTTTATTATGAGAAATGTTTTTCCTAGATTAAGTGAGATAAATAGGTTTAACCCATTATTTATTATTGGTTTTGTAGGAAACCAAAGAACGCCTCAAAGATGCAACGACAAAATTAACTGAAGCAAAAGAAGAAGCAGACCAGATAAGGAAAAACTGCCAAGAAATGATAAAAACCTATCAAGTAGGCACATTTAATTAGGTGAAATTAGTGTCTTCTTTTTCCTCCCTTTCTATCTTAAGCTATAGCAGGGAAGAATTACCCTGTGTGAGCTACAAGGCTGAGATGACTAGTCACTGATTTCTTTACTTGGGCAGTTGTTAAATAAAAGGGAGAATGTGTGTCTTGATTGGCATGCAGTGTGGGGGTCCTTCTTGGGATGTTCAGAATTATTAGATACTTACCTACAGGAAGGAGACTCAGGGATGTGAAAAGCTGTCTGTATGCTTATAAAACCAGGAAAGGGAACATAAAACTCTAAATCTGTACTTACATATCTTCAATCCTTTTAGGAGTCAGAAGAAATTAAATCAAATGAATTGGATGCAAAGCTCCGAGTAACTAAAGGAGAACTAGAGAAACAAATTCAGGAGAAGTCTGATCACCTGGAGGTAAATATGTGGTGTGTGGAGTCAACACAGTTGGCAACTTAGTAGTTAAGAATGCCATGAGTTTTTAATTTTGAGAATCTTATTTTAAGCTGCTTACAATTTTTGCTGAACATTTTTCTTTTTTGCCTAATACTGCAGCCCAGGTGTCTGCCTCCAGCCTTGCTTTTTGGAGGATGTTTTTAGCTATTACCTTGCATGCAGTTTTTAAAATCAAAGTTATGAGAAAAGGATGATGTAATAAGAACAAAACAACTGCTCTTTCATTTATAAACATGAATGTTGCTATAACTTAGAGCACAAACTTAGATGATATGCAGGCCTTTCTTTGACTGGTATTTTGCCAAGCTCTATGGCAGGGAGAGACAGGGAACAGCTTCTGTTCTGTGTAGCTATTTGCTAGCTCAAAAGCTAAATTTTGTAATGATTTAATACCTGCTCACAGCTCTAATGTGCAGTGCCATCTTCAGAGTTTACCAAGTGTCAGTTTGCCTAGAACTTTCCCCAGGGGCTGTTGTGGCCTAGAGTGGTACACCTAAAACTGCAGTGTATAATCTCACTTTTGTTCTTAGTTCTTCTCAGAATAAAGAAGCATTTAGGCTTTACTTTGGGTTTTTTTGAGAAAGTAAACCAAACCTTTAGGGTACCTGTTCTGCCTCAAGCCCTCTCAGCTGGCCTGCATTGGCCTAGATGTTTTTTTTGACATCCCAGGAGATGGCACTGCCCATTTAGATTTCTGAAGGAGCTTCTCACCCTTTAAAAAGGTGCATCATGCAAAAATAAAAGAACTGGAAGACTTGAAGAGGACATTTAAAGAAGGCATGGATGAGCTTCGAACACTGAGAACAAAGGTAACGTGTTCTGTGTTGGATTACAGTGGGGCTAAAAGTGTAGTGCTGGGTTTTGGAACTAGACTAGACTGTATTCAATCTGTTAATTATATTTTTACTTCTCTCAGAATAAACTGTGATTAGAGACTGGCTGGCATAAGACTAGAAGGGACACGTAACTGACTCTGGGTAGCCTTTCTTAGGGAGTATCGGTTAATCCATAGTACAGCAATGTTTTGTTTTGTGGTAAGCACCTTGTTTGAAAAGTTGTGAGAAAAATTTTAGTAAACATCTTATAAAATTAGTAACTTTGGAAAATGAAAAATACTCGTAAACTTTTCCTACCTGTGAAGCTAGTTTTGTAGAGGTCATACATGCAACCTCTGCTAAGGAGTATATGCTATCCATAACTTCTGAACAGTTCATAGATTAGCGTGCCAGTCCCTCTATCCAGAGCAGGGGTTTAGCTCAACAGGACCTTAGAAAAAGGGAGGAAGACATAATAAGGGGTCGGCTTGGTAACTGGGAAAAGACTGTCCCGGATCTTGGTCCATTAGACGGATAAGCTTGAGTCTTTGGACAAAACTAATGTTAATCACAGTTGTTTAGTGGTTTTGGTTTTTTTTTACATTTTTTGCCAGTTTATTTTTTTGACTGTATTTGATCCGAAATATTTGGGATATTGTTCTTTGCTACTTGGAATCACCAAAAAATAACACACTAGCTTTGTTGAACAATGTAGACATTTGATCAGAATAATTAGCTCTGAAGTTTGGGACAATAAATATTTTCTGATATGTTTTTTTTCTCTTTAGGTAAAGTGTCTAGAGGATGAACGTTTAAGAACAGAAGATGAGTTATCCAAATATAAAGAAATCATTAATAGACAGAAAACGGAAATTCAGAATTTGCTGGACAAAGTCAAAACTGTAGATCGTCTGCAGGATCAACATCAGAGGTACAGCTATGCACTTTGAGGAATGATTTAAAAGATTAACTGGGATGTGGAAATGTGTTTTGCTTTTTTTTAATTGAAATTATTGATGCTTTAAATGTATTGTAATTTCAAGAATCCCTGTCCTAATTTAAGTGTTTTTCTAATCTAAATCAGTATTGCTAGTGCTGGAGACAACCTTGGTGGCCTCTTATAAGATACAGGAATTGAGACTGATAAGTCTAATTCTTACATCTTTCATTATTACAGTAAGAAGTGCTTACTTTCTGGCATACTTTGTAGGAAGTTTTATCTCCTAGGTGTCTCCCCAGTGCTTCTTTCATTGAAAGACTGGGGAAGAGCAAGTGAATTGGAAAGATAGATTGCTTCAAAATTTTGATAAACGAATGAGAGTATTTAACAAAAACAATTTTATATATTTGACAGGTGCTATATTCAAATAGTAGGGAGCAGTTGTATTTCTAATGAATTTGAATTCATTCTCCCGTGTCAAAGTTTTCTCATTTAAGACAGTGAGGGAAATAATCTTGGAGAAGTGTTGGGTTCGTGGGCACTTCAGGAGCGTCTGAGTGTAGTCATGTTTCTGTATGGTACATATGGACTAGAATATACAAATACTATATGTTAATTCTAATGGTGTTGCAGAAATGGAGATAGGCAAATGTCAGATAAGCAGAACTACCCATGTGTCCCTCCTGTGCTTTTAAACAGCTCTTATTTATCATTGAAAAATATTTCAGTGATAATATGCCTTCCTCGGGGTTTAGAGAATGAGGCATTTTCAATTTGCTGTGTGCTGATCAGCTGTATTGGCACTGTGTCATCAGCCTTTCTAGGGAAACTGCAATCTGTTAGAGACAACTGAAGCTTACGCTTCGATCAATAACAGTTATTTTTCACTTGGGATCTTGCCAAATGAATTAAAATGACTGTGAGCACAGTGTGAAACTACAAATGTTTTTTTCCAGTTATCTTTTACTCTCAGTAATTGAGACATGCTTAAATATCTGTTTCTTGTTCAATTTGGATCAAATTTTTATTTAAGTATCCTTCCCATACCACACTTATTATTCCTATATCAAGTTTCATATTGTCTTTTACTTCTCTGCCTTTAACATGTTTCCAGTACTCCTTAGAATGTTTGATAAACTTGTGGAATCTCAACCAGAAATTTAAAACTTGGACCAATAAAGTCCCGTTATCCTCTATGAAAGAGAAATCCTGGAATCTTGACCTCTGTTTTTCCTGTTGTTGTGTAGAATAAATAAAACTACTGCCTTTCATTTTCTTGGAAGCAAATGGAAGGAATCTTAATTCACACAAAATTTTACCTCTTTTCTTGGTGAGAAAAGAATAGAGGCGACAGGTTTCTTTAGCCTAGGGAAGAGAAGATGGAAGGGAGACATCCTTAAATGTATAGAAGGCTATTATAAAGGGAATGTTCAGCTATCCTTGTTCACTGGAGGAAGGATAAAAATAGAGTTTTGCAGGAAAGATTATGTTAGGTTGACTGCGGGGAAGAACTTTTTGGCTGAGCTGAATACTGATAACCTCCAGTGTTGCCTGGTCTCCTTCATTAGAGAACTTTAAGGATAAGCTAGAGGTCTCCTCTAGGATGGTCTAAACATTCAATTTTGTCTGTTTCAACCCCAATTGTTAACTAGAGATTTCTCTTGTCATAATAAAACAGCATATTTGGAAATGTAAAATATAAGCACAGTGTTCTGGCATAGGTATTTAAATGAGAGCTATAGGTGAGATGTTTTGCAGCATAAATGGCTGGGGAAAAAAAATCAGTGCTGTAGTTGTTCAGTTTGAAGTCTTCTGAAAGGTGGAATTAGCTTAAAAATGACTGTAAAGGCAGGGTGCAATACATTTGATGTTGTCCTTTGGTAGTGCAATGCTTGCTAACTTCTGTTGTCATTAACCACATGAACTCCTCATTTTGGTAGTTCTAGTAGAATTCAGTTACTTAGTTTTACAAAATAATAGTTCCTTTTCAGAAGAATTATTAATGATTTGGATTACCTGAGCCTCATCTCTTTTTGAAGAAACGTGTTGATATGGGGTTGTTGGTTTAAAGTGAATTGAGCCTCCTGGTAATTACACTGTCTGACAGGGAATTAAATATGTGCCCTTACTTTGTGTAACTTTAATTTTATTTTCAAATTTGAATATACACACTTCCAGTGAGAAAGAGGCGAGGGTTTTTCTGCTGAGGTTGGAAGGTAAGGTTTTAGACAGGTGTAAGAAATCCTATGATTGAAGAACTACTGAAATAATATTGCAAGAGCAAATGAGAGGAGAACATTTTTAGCCTGCAACTTTGTTCACAGCTATTTAGTTTTGGAATTGATTTCAATCACTTTCTCTAAAATGCTGATCATAACTGAAGATATGGCCTTTCTCACTCAAATGGTTTGCAAGTGATAGATCAAAAGTCTCTTAATGGGAGTGCTTCAGTAGCAACAAGAACTTGTTTTTTAGAAGTTTGGGGGAGGGACAGTAGAGTAAGACCGGTCCTTAGAATCGGAGCTGCACCGGCTGGATGTTTTAGAAGTCACTGTTCTGCTCTTCTGGAGAAGCTCAGAACTGGACTATTTCCCCATCTTTTAAAGACAAGTCCTCCTGCAGAATGACCACCTTTGGTGGATTTACAGACCTTCCTCATATCTACAATATCTGTTCTTGAGGGTTTTCTTTATACCCTATACTGAAGCTTATGATGTTGAATACAGAGAGATGGTCTTCCTTGAGGAAGCTAATCTGCCTGTCCTTCTGAGGGATACAGATACCTGTCACTTCAGCACTGCAACATGTCATGAAATGGAATCTGTAAACTCCCTTGGCATTTAAAACCATCCAGTGACTAACAGATGCCCCAGGGTCATTAATTGTTTGTCTGCCTTATTATTTGGTCTTGACCTGAATGCTTTTATTTCAATAAGGTTTCATATCTTTAAGATCAGGTTATCCCTAATAATATAAAATTGTTTTGACAGAGATGAACAAGAAATCAGTGCTTTAAAGGAAGAAGTAGATGGTTTCAATTATCTGATTGCTGATCTCCAGAAGGACATTGAAGGTAGTCGGAAAAGAGAATCTGAGCTCTTGATATTCACTGAAAAATTAACCAGTAAGAATGCACAGCTTCAGTCTGAAAACAATTCCTTACAGAGCCAGTTGGATAAGCTTTCTTACAGTGAAAGAGAGCTGCAGAATCAGCTGGAATGTGTTCAACAGACTAAAGATGATCTGGTGAGTACAGTGTGCACCTTGTTTTTTGCACGAGTAAAATGTCTGATACCGATAAAGATGTGGCACATGAATTTCACCGTATGTCTTTACTTACCTGACCACAATTTCTTGTTGAATTTGCCAATTTGATGAAATAATGGCACCGGGATATGTACATCTCATGTTTCTAAGGGGAAAGAAATCATGAGGCACACTGCACGGGAATGCTCTTTCTGTCTTTCTGGAAGGACAGAGTTGTTCTCTGTGCAGCTGTCATTGAGACAATCAAAAGGTTGCAATTTGTCTGAAATCTATTACTGTAAACTGTTTCTTAGGTCCTGTTTGTACTATGAGATAAATGTAATTGTTAACAAACTTAGTGTGTCGTGGAATGTAATGTGACTGCACTGTAGAGCTCTGCATGGCTCTGTACTGTATCATGTAGATGTTTTGGACACAGTTCAGGAGTCTTACTGCAGCATTGCACTGTGCTGTATATTCATTTGTGGTGTTAGCGTTTAGCCCAAATAATAAAAGTAAAATGTGAATTAATTCTCAGATGAAAGGTTAAAGTCCAGAGTTAGGGCTGTTGAGCGTACAGTATGGTTAGGCTGCAATTTTTTTGTATATGACTGAAAAAACAACTACAATTTCAGGCCACCAAGTTGCAGAAGGAGGAGGATCAGCGAAAGCTAGAGGTTGAGACACTACAGGCTCAGCTAGCTTCAGAGCAGAAAGAATTAACAGCGCTGAAGACCCACGTGGATGAACTGAAAGATGAACTGGCTACGCAGAAGCGCAAGCATGCAGCAAACTTGAAAGACCTCACAAAACAACTTCAGCTAGGTTGAAATAATTTTCAGATATTTTCAGCCCCATCTGTAAGCCCCTTGACAGTGTCTGGTAGAGACTAAGGTCCTGCCTGCGCATGCACACTGAGTGTAGCCCTTCAAGCTCTCTTGACCCTAAGGACTGAGAGTGAGTGAGCAAGTTAGATCTTGAGGAAACAGGGCTTTAGTGTCAATTTTCTGTCTTAAATACAACTTTTGAAATGGGCTTAGATGTAAAACGAAAGATTTATTTTGGAAGAGCTTGGTCTTTGTTATCATGTCTGTGACTACTAAAATATCACTGTGGGTACGTATAGATCCTGGTCCGTGTAGGAGTGTAGTCAAAAGTTGCTAGAAGTTTCCTAGTTGCTGACTGTATCAGTAAGTGCTGGTGACAGATATTTTTTAGTATATTAAACAGAGCACTTCAGTTTTTAAAGATGGATATGGAGATGCTGATGACTAATTTTGTCAACCAATGGAAATGATTAAACACCCAATAAAGCATATGCTCTGAATGGAAATATAATCAAATGAATATAATCTAATCTGTTTGAAATGTATTTGAAAGAAGAGATCCTGTTGGCATTGTGCAAGATAAGTTCCATGTCTCCCTTTGTATATATATGAACAGCTGTGCACTTTCCCTCTTGATCCCTACTGAATGAGTGGTGCTTCTGGCACAAGTACTACACTCAGCTCCTAATAGCGATATAGTTACGCGATCCCAAAACAGAGTTGTCATTCTGTCATTCAGTAGTTACTTACATGGCAGTCATAGTCAAAGTAAAATCGAATTTAAGTCTTGCGGTTCCCAGTTAATCCTATGTATGACATTATCCTCTTCAACTGGCAACTGCTGCAGGGTGTAAGGATCTTGGTGGATGTTGCATCCAGTTGCTTCATGGTTGGTGGCAGGGAGAGGAGGACGCCTGTTTGGTTCTGGTTTTGTTTTTTTTTTTCCCCTAAGATTTTTTTAGTTGCTACCATTATCTTTCAGTTGTCAAGCCATGTTAAATTAATGCAGATCAGAGAGGATTAGAGTTTTTGTATGTTGTGTAACTCTGGTTTTGGGTTTTTAATCTGCTGTTGGTAACCGTCATTTTATTATACTTTTTAGCGCGGAGGAAATTGGATCAGATGGAAAATGGTAATTATGACAAAGAAGTCAGCAGCATGGGGAGCCGTTCCAGTTCATCAGGTAATATAGCACATAGCAGGGCTGCCAAAACAATCCTTCGATCTTAGTAAGGTTGCCATGGTGTGCTGTCGTGAGCCTTGCTCTGTCTGTGGTTTGTGCATATGCAGTGTGTGGACAGCCTCCCATTAAAGCTGACAGAATAGCCTTTAAGCACTGAAATGCACTTGGCTGAATGCAGTTGTAGGTGCTTACTCTTATTACGAGATTAAACTTTAATGTTTATAATGTTTATATATTTTGGGTTTTTTTTTAAATGCCTACCTTTTTTATTTTCTTGCTTTTAAATTTGGAGGAAGCGTGGAGGATTCCAGTTTATAGAGGACCCTCTTAAATGCTGCCAGAGGCAAAACAGAAATGAGCAATGGCTTCCAACCTTGTTTAATTGCATTATTGACAGTTGCAACTGTGTAAATGATAACTCAATTAGCACGTTTAGAGGCATCAGTGTATTTGTGTAAAATTCATTACTTTCTGTCCAGTTAGAAGCAAAGTGGTTATCTTTAGCACTGAAAACATCTGTTTTCTTCCTCAATATCTTTGGGTTTTAACTTGGGTTAGTTCTGTCAGTGTCTTGTAGTCTCACTGTATAAGAGAGATAAATACTTACAAAGAAGAATAGAAAGAGAAAATATTTCAAGCTCTAAGTGATCAGTGTTGCAGAGTGTTTCTACATAGGGCTTTTGTCACTCTGTACACAGTTATCATAGTGTTGTAATTGTAGTGGACTCCAAAACAGATACGTTTAAAATCATCTCAGTCTTGTACAAAGTAGTATTAATGAATGTGAAGGTACTTACGCAGGAATAAGCATTACTGAAGCAAGCGCACTTATGCTAAAGGAACTATGCCCATGCTAGGGGACTACAGTGTTGTTTCGTCATGTATCATTTAAATGGTATGAGGATTGTTTATATAAAAAAACCCCACTAAAATATAAGGGAAACTGACATTACAAAGAAAATATCCTAAGCTACTGAAAAGTAATGATTGCATGCACTGCACTAGTGGGGATGTTTTACCTGGTATGAAAGCAAAGGAGAGCTTTTACAAATATGGATGTATTGACAGGGTCCCTTAATGCGCGCAGCAGCAATGAGGATCGGTCACCTGAGAATACTGGATCTTCAGTAGCTGTGGATAGCTTCCCAGAGGTGGACAAGTCTGTCTTGGTTGAAAGAATACTAAGGCTACAGAAGGCACATGCTCGAAAAAACGAAAAGATGGAGTTTATGGAGGATCACATTAAACAACTGGTGGAGGAAATCAGGAAAAAAACAAAGTATGTTCTGAGTTCTGTTCATAGAGTTTTTCAGTGTTGAACTGGTGCACTGGGCAAGAATTCTGGATTTTATAGAAGACAAGTAATTGTCTAAATGGAAATATTTAAAACAGTAAAAATATTGTAGGGATAGTGGATCTCAAAGGTACGATTAGTATTTGGGTGTTTTCCTCCTTATCTTTCCCCAGCAGTTATAGTAATTGCTGAGTTGTTTACTACTGAAATTTTTCAGGAGGAATAGAATAGTGCAAGTGGTTTTTTTGGTAGCAAAACGGTCAACAGGTGGCTGATTTGAGGTGGACTCCTGCCACTGGCTAACAGAAGTGCCCATTCTCTCCATGTGCTTAAAAGGGTGCTGATTGTAAGTGTTTGTTTTGGAAGGAGAATCTGCGTAATTCCAGATGGTAGTCTGGCATGCATCATATCAAACAAACAGTGTATCTCAGCCACAGGTGATCAGTATTTAGCGTGTCAGAGAAGATTCCACGTACATGGAAATCTCATCTTACAGGATGATGTCTGAAACTTCAGTTAGGAAGGGAAGAAATTGTGGTGCATGCCTTCCTCTGGAAAGTACAATTGTCTGTTTAATACAGCCCTTGCTTAACGACCCTATGCATTTATGCCCATCTGGTACCATTTCAGAGAACATGATCACAGCTTGTGAAGACTCTTGAGCAGAGACTTTGTAATTTTTGTCTTATCTGTAGGAAGCTTAAGATTCCCTGGAGTCTTTCTATAAAGAAAAGTAGAGAGAGGCATTTTTGAAGTACCTTTTTTGCTCCAGTAGTGATGTTACATATTTGGAAATATTTTGATAAAGTAAGCCTTGTGCATTGTAGTGGCTCAGTTTACCAGCATCTCCTATAGCTCTTGTGGTATCTCAGGTTTTCCTCTGACCTAGAAATTGCAGGAGTTGATTTTTACTGCCTCTTCAGTAAGACTTGAAAACAAAATTGTTCTTCTGTCTGGAGTCTGAAGTTACTTCTGTGTCTGACTTTTCACTGCCTTGTAATGCCATGATGCTTTTTAATTTTTTCCTCCCAGAATTATTCAGAGTTACATTTTGCGGGAAGAAGCTGGAACACTATCGTCAGAGGCCTCTGACTTCAACAAAGTACACTTGAGTAGACGGGGCGGGATTATGGCATCTCTGTATACATCTCATCCTGCAGATACTGGTCTCACATTGGAACTCTCCTTAGAGATAAACAGGAAGCTGCAGGCTGTGTTAGAAGATACACTACTGAAAAATATTACATTGAAAGTGAGTAGTGATGTCAGTTCTTCAACACGTTCTTGTGGTTCTGAGATACTGCCTTCAAAGAGATGCATGCTGTTAAAAGGAGGAGGCTTTTCAGAAGTCAGCTCGTTGAGAATTGGTGACGCTGCTAGCATTGGGTTAATCAAAGAGGTCTGTAACGCGATTCATGCTGAACCTCTGTTTCGGGACCCTTGTATGCTGCACTGAAGGGCTGCTGCTTGAAGTAAATCCTGGGCTGTGTGCATTCAGCAGGGAAGAGCCTCTCCTTGCTCTTCCTCAGTCCTGAGGAGCCAGGGGCATGGGCTGTACGTGCCTGGCCCTGTCCCAGCAGCTGGGCACCCTGGTGAGCTATTGGGGCAGCATGTCTGCTGCACAGAAGGATGGCAGGCTGGAAAATGTTGTGCAGGCTGCCAGCTGGACTGCAGCGTTCTGCAGAAGTTGGAGATCTCTTCCTGTAATTATCATTCCGCTTGAACACTATACTTGCTAGACAGCCTGTAGAATATTAGTGACTGCAAAAAAAAAGACTTGCTGAGAGCTTTGCATCCTTTATTGAAATGAGCTTGGTTTTCTTCAACTGTCTAATCATTTGTGCTTGTTCTGGATACTTGAAAGTATCAACCTGCTGACATAAACAGTAATTTTAACTTATTAGTGCATTTTGTGCTGATTGAGTCATTTTCCTTGTATAACTTACCCTGTTGTTTTTTTTTCCCCCCCTCAAAGGAAAACCTTCAAACCCTAGGAACAGAAATAGAACGGCTTATTAAACACAAGCATGAACTGGAACAGAAAATAAAGCAGACATAACTAAAACTTTTATGGAATAACCAACTTGAAGATGCAGAAAAGGCAGGTGCTACAGACCACTGTTTTTTACATTTTTCCTGAAATTGGATTGCCTGCCAGCACAAGCGTCTGGTATTTTGCGTATACAGCCTTTAACCTTACAGGCTTACTCATGAGAGAGATCTACAGGGTTTGGCCTCAGCATGGTTCTGTCTACCCAATACCGGCCTGAGGTGTTGCTGTATTTTCCTACACACTACATTTAGATGAAACTTTTATTTGAAATGACATACAGATGCTTTGCAGTGCATACTATGTTTTGAGTGAGTTGCAGTGAGATTTTAATTTCTGCACTGTATAAATTATCAGTCTCTTAATGATGGAGCTTGAAAAAATAAAACCAATTATGTCTTAGTTGCTGTTGAACATATCCAGTGTTACTGAGCTTTAAGGGCTTTCAGATATTATTTCCTTTATTGCATATTATTTCTGATACTTGGATTGATTAAGCAGTTTTGACATACACATGGAAAAATGCTTTGTCGTAAAATTTTGGGGTTTAAGTGGTGGCCATGATATTGCATATTTTCAGCTTTAGGTTAACACTCAACTGGTCAGTTTCTTTATTCAAAAGCAGTGAAACAGTAAAACTAAGGGATTAAGAAACTTTCTGATTCAGTTTTTGGGTGTGTGTAATCGAAACAAATGTCAATTCAACAAATCCTGTAAACCCTTGATCTTTAGATATGTGGATCTAAAGAAGTCTGATATCAGATAATTGGCTAATAAAGTTCTCTGTCCTTCTGCATAACTAACAGCATTTAAAAAGTAGGAGTTTTAACTGCCCGTTGTTACGTATGTATAGGTAGACATTGTGATTGCATCTGTTTTCAAAGACAAATGGAAGCTAACTAAATTTTCTCATTAACTGCTAAACCAGCCAGTGAAAGTAATGGTAAGAAACGGGAAATACATCTAAATGGGATTTTAATCTATTGGTTTGACTGTGAAAATGGCACAGAAATCTGTGTGGGTCCTTAATTTTATTGTTGTAAAGAATTAGTTGGTTGAAACAGCACGAAATGAGAACTGTTTCTTAGTCCTTCAGTGGCTGAGAGGGTGATGGAGGAAGCGTATCAAGGTGCCAAGATTCTGGTTAGTCACAATGTTCTGAAAGATCTCTATTCCAACAGTGTAAATGCGTAGATTTCTGTATTTATTGCGTTTTGACCAAAATGAATTGACCAGATCAGTGTAAGTGTATACTTTGGGTTTTTATTAAATACTTGAACTTCCTATTATCATGAAAAAAGATTTGATGTACATTTACTATAGCAATGCTTTAGCTATTTTAATTAGAAAGGATACTTGCGGGGGGAGAGGCAGGAATTTATCTTACTGCAGGCACCATTTGTATCATACACAAAACAAGGGGCCTGAATCTGGCAGCACGCAAGAGGATAATTTGTCAAAGCATCTAGGTGACTTAGGGGTGTGGACTCCATTTTCAGGTGCCGCTGAGTCAGTTGAGCTTTGTAATGAACCAAATTGAGCAAAAGGGCCTGATTTGGTTTGAGTAGTTTGATTCAAGACACTGACACTTCCTTTTTACTTTAAAGATGGGCATCTCTGAAAGTCCTTGCGGGATCAAGACCTGGTTTGTGGTCCAGAGAGCTCCAAGAGTCTTAGATGGCAGGTCTCTCCAGTGGCAAAGGTTTAAGTATTTCTTTAGCAAGGGAAGGTGGGAACAAATTATTTAAAACCTGACCGAGCATTGTAGAAACTGTGAGCCTTTAATCTGGGTGGGTTTTTATACATATATTTTTCTAATTCCTGAGAGCAATGGTTCTCTGAAGTGTTAGGCAATTTGGACCAGTCCAGTCATGGGATTACCTCTGCTTTATTGTTAAGTGATGTTAAGAGGAAAATACCTGGCTCTGCTGAAACAGATTTGTCACCAGCTTCCAGTAAGTGAACGGGTGGTTGCTCATGACTGAACTAGACCACCTGCTGAAAGAATTTAGAACAATTTGCATGTCAAAACATAGCTTAGCTCTTGTATGTTTGTGTTTTCATGCTTTGACGTACCAGATCTCTGGATATTTTCAGGTGTTCAGCTGAATGACTCCAGTATTTTAGATACCATGTTAATATTGTAATCATTTAATGTATGTTCTCCAGGTGTACAATGTGAATGAAGGAGAGGTGTGGTGCAGATGGAATAAGTGCAATGACATTGTGGAAATTCTTATTTCTTTTTGGCATGCTTATTTCTCCTTTAAGTTATTTGAGAAACCTAGTTAGCTGTCTTCCTGCCCTGCTGGAAATGCTGCTTCTTCTCTGTAGCACTAGTAACTTCTCAGTCTTTTTTTTTCTTGGTTATGGAGACACACAAGGCAGCCAAAATGACGCATTGTTTATTGTGCGCGGTATTTTCATGGACCAAAGTAATTTTCTACAGGCGTTATTTTAAACATACCTCTTAGAGGTGGAAATTTCTAGGTCGCACATTGGCAAACAACACTGTCCAGTAAGCTGAATACATGAGAGGGTCAGCCAGCAACTTTACTTAATGATGTTGCTCGTTCCTGAGAGGCAGGGCTGTATTAGCCATAAAAATGTTGTTGGCAAGCCATCTGCCTGTTGTTTCCATGGGGTAGATTGTCAGGAGTGTAATATTGTTGGCGTACGTAACAAGAATGCTTCTGTGAAAAGCTGATTCTGTGGGGTGGCTCACACAGGTGAGCACCGGTGGGTGCAGAGTGGGTGCAGGGCTTGCGTAACAGTCACATTTCAGTTACCCTTGTTTTGGAAACTTTTTATGTTATGAACCTGAGATTGAAAACTGTCCTCAGATAAACTGAATTTTAGAGATAAACTGATTTTGAAGGCAGCCTGGAGCAGTTAGCTACATACCTGTCACTGAAATTCACTGTCCATTAGACAGGTAATTGCCACAGGCTGCTTTTGAAAATGTCAAGCTTAGAGCTAGTTGTGTCCTACAGGCTTAAACATCTGTTTCTTAAATATTCAGGGTGCTCTTTTAATTCAAACATCGCACATCCAGATGTTGTTAGAGGCCCTACAGGAAAGCTGCCTATGCTTTTCCACCCTCTGTAAAATCCAGCACTGTTGTTGTCTAAAGCCAGACCCTCTGAACTGAAGAATACCATTTTATGCTCTAGAAATTGCTGGCTTTCTGCCACGTAGACTTGTGCAATATTTTTAATTTCAGTCTCCAGAAAAGAGTGGAGATTGATTTGTTACTCAGATAATGTTTTCATCCTCTTCACTTGTTGCTGGCAACACCTGCAGTATCTCCAGCTACTAAAACTGAAGTTACTCTCTTGAAATATTTTTCATTACAATATTTTGGTTCATAACTAAAAATTAAATAACTAAATCAGATCTCTGGCTTCCACTGAATCGAGTGTAAAGCTGAGTCCCCACATGCTGTAGAGACCTGAATCTAGGAAGGGGTTCAGGGAACGAGGCCTTTCCAGTGGGCCTTCGCCCTTCCTGCGGACGATGGAAACAACCGTGATGGTAAATGTCAGCAGTAGGTGGCACTAGAAATCAGATTTACTGTGTCTCCACACCAACCTGAAACCTGTGGAAGGGCAGACCGCTGCGTTGCAGAGGGAGCTGAGTGGTATTTGGAACTTTTCCGAGCTGGATGGGGGGCTTCCTTCCCGTTTTCGTGTTCTAACTGAAATTATGTTGAATCTTCCAATATATGTATGTACGTTGTCTGAATATACACAGAACATCTATTGATTTAATTTTGTAGATAACTGTTTCTGTATAAAGTTTTTGAAGATATCGCTATACATTATGTATATATTGTACTTTGAAATAATAAACATACAAATGTGTGGCAGTCTGGTTTGGGTCTGTGTTTTGTACTGCTGTTGATTTACTGCTGCCTAACTTTGGGTTGTGCTGATGGCTCCCCATGAAGGCTGGTGGTGGTGGCGGCAGCAGGGTGCCCCATGTTGGGTGGTCGTCTTTTGTGAGTGGGAGCCTCCCCTTCTCACAGTGCAGAAATGTCCTCGTGATGCTTGTGAACAAGTACTCCGGGCTAAAAGCAGCTTGATTGCCAGCAAACTGTTGTTGCCAGCTTGGATGCTGGTAGGGCACCATGAAAGCCCCTTCTTGTTTCCCCTCAAGTGGGTATAACTATCTATGATGATATAATATGATCTTCAGTTGGAGGCATTGCTTCTGCCCACAGCTTGGCAGGGCTCTGCTTGCTGCCAGCCCGTGCTTTTTGATTGCACTGTGTAAACAAGAGGTGGCAGTGCATCTTGCCGCATGTCTCTGGTGCTGCGAGGCAGTCGTAACAGCAAAGCGGGGGAAGAGAGGGCTGCACCGCTTTCGCACTGTCTCTCGTTCATCTCTTGGAAATGGGTGAAACTTTTCCATCCTAAGGCCAGGTGATAGGTGGGCTGCAATTAAGTACTGCTGGGAACTACTGCCAATCCCAATAAGTGGCCTTGATGCTGGAGTCCTCTTTTTGTGTCAAGTGAATTTGACAATCCCACAGTCCCAGGGACTTTTTAGGTTTGCTTACTCCCTGTCAGAGACCTAATGTAGTCTGGTTTTTAGCCATGATATTACTGTTTAAAAGTAATACTAATAAAAAAAAAAAGTGATGCTGGATGCTGTCAAGTTGCAGGCTGTTCATTGTGGCTGTGCTTATATTAAAAATCTGGGAATCATGGGCTGTCCTGCCCTTGTAACCTGATTGTAGGAAGACAGAAAAAGGGAGAAAGGAATACTACGAAGGGCATAGTTTATGGAGTTTATTCTAGTATCTCCCAGAGTACCTTAAGTGAGAGAAGGAGGTATCCTATTTTCTGTTGAAATTTAATGGAAAATTACCACTAGCTTCTCAGGATCAAGGTGAGAGCTCCCAGTAAGTTTTCTGGTTACTGTTACCTGTATGACCCTTTGCTGGAATTGTTTTGCAGTTGACTGTTTCTCTGCCAGCCTTCTGGACTGGTAGCCAGTACAGCTCTTGGTGACAGAGGTGACCAAAAATCAAGATTTTAGGACGAGGGGTAATGGGCATAAACTTGAACATAGGAAGTTCCATCTTAACATGAGAAGGAACTTCTTTACTTTGAGGGTAGTGGAGCACTGGCACAGGCTGCCCAGAGAGGTGGTGGAGTCTCCCACTCTGGAGACATTCAAAACCCGCCTGGACGCTGTCCTGTGCAACCTGTTGTAGGTGACCCTGCTCTGGCAGGGGGGTTGGACTAGATGATCTCCAGAGGTCCCTTCCAACCCTAACCATTCTGTGATTTATTTGTGCTCCCCAAGTCCATAGCGCTGCTGTTTGGGAAACAACAGCCTGAAGCAACCTAAACTTCCTCGAAGACTAATTTGGCTTTGGTGGTATTTGCAAGTTGCTGTTTGGCGAACAGCTTCGCCGCCCTGTTTTGCAGATAGCTCCATATTTCAGGCTGACACAGCACAGCTCTGTGCAGAGGAAGGGTTCTCATGGCACAGCAGTGGTAAGCGCTCAAGCCTGTCTGATACTGGAGCTGTTGGGTAATACGTATATAACCCAACGCTAGCAGTTTACTTGTCTGGCCAACTGCGAAAGAGGAAGTCAGCACTGCTATTTTGCTCTCCCTCCTTGCCCTATTTTAAGTTTGGTGGGTTTTTTTAAGTAGAAAGGTCTGGTCGGGCTTTTGTTGTTGTGGTTGTTTTTAGGCTATTTTGCATTAAACCACAGTGGGTCTGTGCCAGATTTTGCAAGATTTTTGCAGGCATAAATGTAACTGTTGCAGTAGAAGAGTGCTGCCGAACAAGTTGTTCTCATCTAATGTGTGTAGGTAAGCAGTTCGATGTGTTTGTTGCTGTTCTGCTCCGGTGGATGCCCTGTGGTCAGGAAACCCTCTGGCCTTCAGGTTTTGCGGGGCTCTTTACCACGTGCAGCCGCCCACTGATCTCAGCAGGGCTGCTCTAACGCCTCGAGTGAAGCACCTCACTGACGGAAAGGCTGAATCCGTGCTGGTCTCAACGCCTACGGGCTTCTTAAGAAGTTTCTATTTATAAAATAAACCTGGGTGCGTGTGGAATAAGGAAAAGCAAATGAAACGCAAAGTCTGTGACCTCTAACTGAAATGCTGGTGTTTGACGCAAGGCAGGTGAGCCCAGCCTGGCAGGCACAACCGTTGCCCTGCGGTGCGGCCGGTGAGTCCTCAAAGGCTGCCCCAGGGCCAGGCAACCTGCGGTTCTTCGGGAATCGGTGCTGCCTTTGAGGACGGAGACGGCTGGAAGCAAGGTGCCAATGCAGGGCAATGGTTTTTCAAGCTGTGGTCCGCAGCCTGCCAGAAGGGTTTGTGAGGCTGCCCTGTGAAAGCAGCTTGTTAAAAATGCTCTGAAAATGAGTAGATCTGAAATTATTTTAACGCCAGTCGGTGCCTGGCACAGGGGAGAGGAAGAAGGTGAGAATCCCTTATACCAAGGCTGCGGGTAAAAGCAGCATGCGGCCAAGTCACGGGCTGACAAAAACAAGCTTAGCACTGGCCAGCCTAAACCTGTTTCATGGGTCTGCATATTCCCTGGGAACTTTGGCGAGTCAAAGAGGTTGAAAAACACTGAATTTAGGCTCGGAGTTGTGACCTGTTAATGCTTTAAGTGGTTTGTACTAAGCTGGTCTGACTTTACCTAACTAATTAGATTATCAGAGAAATATTGATTAGGTGGACTCTGGAAACTGTTTCACCCTTCTGGAGAAGGGATCTTCAGCCATAAGATGAAGTGAGAAATCAGAACGATCAGCTTCTCATGGGCTTAACGTCGGCGATGACACAGGCTGCTGCCAACCGGGTTCATGATGCCCCTTCCCTGCTCCCTTCCCCTTGCCACGTGTCTGGTCTGGCCTGGCCTGAGGGCTCACCCAACCAGCAGGGATGGCTTGTGTAGGAGACAGGACTCCACAGCGGTGGGGTTGGAGACAGGACTGGCCCAAGGGTGAGGGGTTTACCCACTGCCGTCCATCTGCTCCCACACTGTGCAGTTATTTAACTGTTCAAGCAGCTCCCGACCCACTGCCGCTCACTCTTCAGCCTTTGGAGGCAAAGCAAGGAGTCCGTGTTTTCCCAGGCAATGCCGCACTGTGACCTGCACCATGTTGGAGGTGGTTGTACATCTCCCGCTTCCTCCATGCTGAGGAGACAGAGCCCCTCCAGCGAGGCAGGGCAGCTGGCAGCAAAACCCCTGCACGGCTCCAGGTAAACCCTCCTGCAGCATCCCCAGCCCCGTGTTTCGCTTGGCTTTAATCGGACGTTTCTGGGCTCTAGAAAGATCCAGCTGGAGCCAAGCAGGCGTTTTCCATCAGCATGGACTGGCGGAGGAAGACCTCTACTTCATAAAGCAGCCTGCTGAAGCGAGCAGCTGTCGATCCGGGTATCCGTAGCCCCAGAGGCCATGCTTCAAAGCCCTCATGGTTTTTCTTGGGCCATACAACCCGAGATGGGCTGCTGGCGGGGAGTGACTACCACTCTGGCACTTCAAAACTGTAGGTGCACCTCTAAACCAGGACCTGACAAAACATGGCTTGGATTAAGTTACCTTCGTTGCTAAGGCAGGTGAAGCCCTTGGAAAAGAGATGTGACAGATTTGGCAGTAAGCCTGTAGCACGAGGCTCACAGATTACATTTTTTTTGTTACCTGAATTACGTCAAACCATTTCCCTCTCTCGGACTTTCCTTGCAATCTTCCAAGGCTGCTTGTTGACGGTGAAAGACCAGTCAACTATTTCAAACTGATTTGACCTTGTTCGAGTTGGCGACGGAGCCCAGACCTTGCTGCTAGTGGTCACCTTGTCATGCCAAATCCACTGCAGCGTGTCTCTCGTTAAAGACAATATTTAGGCAACCACAAGCATGGTTGTGGGCAAGCTGCCTCCCATCTCACCGAAGAAGAGCATGATTTACCTTTCCTTGGCTTTGGCGGTAGCTGAAACAATAGAAATGTCCCTGAAGGCCAGGGCACGCAAGCCAGCAGTGTTTCTCTAGAGAGCAATAAATGGAGGCACTTACGTTTAATTAATTGTGTATCAGAGCAAACACTGGAAAAAACCCAAACCAACCAACCCTCCCAACCCAAAGCAGTGAGTTTACCACCGACTGCCGGGGGAGGCTTCTGCCAAGAAAGCAGCCTTGGATCAGAGAACGAGGAAGCGAGGCCCTTCCAAAGGGTGACTCAGAGCAGCCTCGCAGGCTCCTGCGCTGGCGCCCTGTCCCCACCGTGCTGGACCGGGGCACGGAGGAGCAGCTCCCGGCCGGGCACCGTCCTCTGTGCTGGTGCCTTGTGACCAGCGAGGAGCCTGTCTCAGACACGGCCCCCAGCGAGGTCACCTGGGTCCTGATCCCTCATGTGTATATTGAGAGGAAAAATTCATGCATTTTCCAACATGAGATGGGTCCTTTGATTTTTCAGTCTTCTGGCCACCAGGGACCTGATACATGCAACAGCATAGGGACATTGAAGGACCTCCTGTTCCCTTACTGACCTGCTGGCTCATCGGCTAGGGCAAACCTTTGAGCAGGGACAAAGTCAACCAGAGCAGTCAAGGCAGGACTGGAAAAGGAGCCAGTCTTCCCCAGAGAGAGAACAGACCTGGCTTTGTCAGCTGAGGCCATGAAGGCAACCAGAAAGCCCAGTTCGCGCTGTCAGGAAGGTGGAGCAGACCCTGCAATGAACCTGGCGTTTGTGGGACTTTCCTACCTACAATCTGTCCATGAGTGGAGGAATCGGGCTGGTTTGTGACACAGTGAGGCCAGGCCTGGACAAAGACTTTATTTCTGAAAACATCATGGTTGCAAAAAAAAAAAAATAATAAAATCCATGGTTCAGTTTGCTTTTGTATCCTTGGTGGGTTTAAGAAGGTGGGAGCATGGGCTGGGCATCATTAATTACAGTTTCAGGAAATTTTCGGGTATGCAAAAACACTGGGAAGGAGCGGTGTGAGCAGCCCCCACGAGCGCATCCCCCCACCCAGCGCGCTGCTCCCCCGGGCTCCTGGGGCTGCGGGAGCCGCCTGTCCACAGTGCGTGGAAAAGGCTTAAAATCAATGTACAGGGGAGGGGAAGAGGTTGGCAACTGGCTAGCTGGTGAGAAGCTAAGAGATGGGGGAAAAAAACAAATTTTTTTTTTTTTTTGAGAAAGGCCGTCTCGGCACAAGCGCAAACCCCACTGCTTTTGGAGCGTCAAGGCCTCTGCTCTCCTCCGCAGAACAAACTCGGGGCGCTGCAAGCCCAGAGCTGGAGCACAGCTGACAAGAAAATCTTAACTTCTCCTTGTTCAACCCTGGGGCATCCAAAATATGCGCTTTTGAGTGGATTTATATATGAAAAAGAAACAGAGAAGTCTTGTCTGTCTTTGCCAACGTGGCACAGAAATGGCTTGCACAATCGTATTTACTTTGGAGGTTCCTTTTGGGAAGCATCTGCCTGCATTGGGCTTCGTGTTGGCTCCAAACCCTGTCAATTTTCCCTTCCCCTTTTTCTTCTCCATGCTTCTGGGAGTTTGCTGCCTGTGCGGGATCCAGAGACCCAGCCCCTGCCAGACCTCCCCCAGCTTCGTGATTGCTCACAGACCATTCCCACTAGGGAGCAGGCCACGGCGGCAGCGCAGGGACCATCCCCGGGGCCAAACCTTGCCCTTCCACCACCGCTTTCTCCCAGAGTAGTCGCTGGGCCAATTTTTTTCCCCTCTTTCTTCCTATATCTTATGACAAGATGCCATGAGGGCAGCACGTTGCTTGCATTTCTAGTTTGCTGTCAGGTTCCTGGAGGCCTCGAGTTTGGTGAATTTGCTCCGCGTGGTGGGAAGTGTGGCACATACCACACTTGCCCCCAGCTATCCTGGGAGTCGGCACTGGGCTTGCTGGGGCTGTGGCAGCTGGGAGCCAGGACCCCCAGGGCAGAGAGTGCAGAAATAGCAATGTACAGGCTGTGTGTGTGTGTGTGTGTAAGGAAGATACAGATTCTGGCTCAGTGCCTTTATAGGATTTCTGACGGGTTTAAAGAAGAAAAAAAATTGTTGTTGGGGATCAATTGCTTTGGTTATGTTTAACAAAAAGCACTGGCAAGAAATATAATTGGTAATATAAGAAAACAGACAACTCTGTACGGGCAAACTATACATGTCTGATTTGACTGTCAGCTCTTACAAGAAAGGGAGGATTGTGTTATAATAGTGTCGGGGATGATAAATGTGAGGAAGTGAATGAATCCACCAAGAGCCCTGCACTAGTGTTGTGGGAAGCTGGAGACACCTTGAAAACAGAACTGTGAGGAGTAAGGAACGGGCTTTACTAAACAGCCCAGGGAAAAATACAATCCTAAATCCATTTTGTTGGGAAGGTGCTCATCCAGAGAAGGACAAGCAAAATAAGACAGAAGAGCTGTGGCTGCAGGGATGAAAAACACTCAAAAGTACCTAGTTATCCTTCAGAGTTCCTTTGAAATCCCTTTGCACGTCTGCTGACAAAGGTCCGAAAGTGGTTAGTGCCAAGGACGCAGGTCTATCACGCTGCATCATCATTTCCTGATGCTCCTGTTTTCCTGTCCGTACCCCTTTGTTGTCCTGTGTGAAGGTTAGAGCAGAAGCACTTGGGTACCAGGAGCGCTGGGTTTTGCCTGTGCGGAACCAGCACAAATTGTTCCTGATCCTTGCCTGCATCTTCCAGGCACTGCTATCAAAAAGAAAACTTCGAAGATTTCATGTAGTATAAGGACAACTTTAATCCAAGATAAGTACTGACGTATGAAAATTAAAGGGGAAGAGAAATTGCGTGAGCCGTTGTGAACAAGCAAGGAAAAAATTGCAAAATAAGGACTTTGCAGTTTGGATTTGCAGGGGCGAGCGCAAGGTGCACAGAAGGGGAAATGGAGCCTGCAGCTAGCAAGTGTACAGGTCTGCAAAGATGCCCTCACTGCAATTGCAAGAAAATCAAACCTGCAGCCAAGAAAAACACCGCTAAAGTGATGCAATGACATAATCTAAATGCTGCTCGTGGAATCTAAATTACACGCAGAACAATCAAGAAGGAAAACACCGACAACACTCGTTTGTGTAACAGGGATGTAGACCTCACAACTGGCAGGCGAGAGAAGGACACAAAAGCAGACACAAGGAAAACCAGTGTTAGAAAGAGGGACTCGACCTTACTGAAAGCATCAACCAGGCCTGTCCCTGAGAGGTGATACTGAAGTAAGCATGAAGGCTGCATGCTTAAGTTTATAAATTTTTAACTAATCAGTTTAAAATCCACCGCACTTAAAAATCCCGCTAGAACAGCCCCACCTGGTGAGCAGAGCAAGGCAAGAAAGCTGCAGCTCAGCACCAGGACACCATGTCTTGCTCTAGCAAAAACCTGGATAAGGATGTGATTAGCACTTTTTTTAAAAAAAAGAAGGAATACACTTCACCAAGGGCTTTGAGTTCTCTGATTGACAGAGGTCCTACCTGTAAGATAAGTACTGGTGGTTGCACTGCAGATAGGAGGCAGATGCAGGTTATGTTCTCTAGACTCCTGCTCCATGCCTTTCGTAGGCTAGGAAAATTTTGTGGTGCTGGCACTACTTACACTAGCAGTGCAGTCAGCTTCTAGAACTAGACATGAGAAAATGCAAATGTAGATCCCCACAAAAATATAAACATCCTGGCACAGACCCAACACTATATTTTGCTAAAAAGCAGTGAACAAAAAATGTCTTGACATTTTTGTTGGGAGTAAAAGGCATTTTATTCACTCAATGCCCTTTATTAATGGGATGTGCTTCTGGGGTACCTACTGATGGGCAGCATTTATTCTTCACGCTTCACAGCTTCATCTGTATTTTAGACTTTAATATAAGCAACACAATGCAACCCCTGATAAGCGGGAGAGGGGAAATGCATGCACAATACAAGATGTTCCCATCAAAATCTCAGTTCCTCTTAATGCAAAGAGGACCTACAGGACACCGTGTTGCTAGGGCTCGAATACAAACATCCGATTCAGCGAGCCTCCCCTCAAACTGGGAAGGGGAGATTGTCTGGTGTTTCTAAACACAGCCCTCAGTTGCCATGTCCTCAGAAATGCCTGGATGAACGCCGGCCTCACCCTTGGACCAGATGAGTGGGATGCAGCTGCAGGCTCATTTGAGGCCGGTTGTGGTGGACGCCAGGCTGGACCCACAGCGCTGCCCTCGCCTCACATGCGGACAGCAACTCAGCAGGGCATCTCTCGGCAAAGACCTTTCAGGGTGAGCCTCCGGGTAGGCTCCAACCCACAGACAAGTCACTTCACACCCTGCCCTGCCCTTCTCTTCCCCACCTAAAATGCCTCTTTGTCTGCAGCTTTGAGACCTGCGAGTCTGCTGGTGAGAAGGGAGAAGTAGCACCGCGAGTCATCAGGCTACAGAAAGTACCCAAGAACAAAAGATTAATTTTAATGTCCCAGTTTCGAGCACGCTTGGCCGTTAGCTTCAGGAAGTCTTCATCATTTATGCAGAGGAGGAAGCAGATGGAAATCACAGAATTAATTTGATCTGAAGAGATTGCGTTCTGGAAAAACACACGTGTCAGGCCCCATTACTCAAGATTTCAGGCGCAGGGACAGGATAAGCCATGTGTGGTGTGCGAGCGTGAGCATGCTGGATGCTGATCGGTGGCATCAGCTGAACCACGCGTTTCCTCAAGCGAAAGGCCTGGGTCAGCTCTGCATGGGCTGCGGTGTGCCCTGGCTGGGTGGGCAGGTGGTGGGCAGGGAACCGTCCCTTCCTGCAGCAGTACCCAGAGAGATCAGAGATAACCGGGGGGAAAGGGAGAAGAGGAGGCTTTGGAAGGGCAGTTCTGGGCCTCTCCGGGGATGGACATTCCACGTGGGATCCAAGTCCCACAGGAGATGCAAGTCTCCTCTTTCCAAGTCCCCGCAGACCAC
The DNA here is from genome assembly GCF_000708025.1 of Charadrius vociferus. Taxonomy (NCBI): domain Eukaryota; kingdom Metazoa; phylum Chordata; class Aves; order Charadriiformes; family Charadriidae; genus Charadrius; species Charadrius vociferus. The sequence continues at coordinate 6,618,148 of NW_009647731.1, read as the reverse complement.
ACGTGTGAGCTCGGCAGCTTGTGCTGTGTTTAACATCACGGGTAGCGATGCCAGCCTCACTGCTCACTTCTGTCCATTGCACAGAGAGACCAAACCCACGAGGTGACAGCTACGGTGACAGCTATAACTACCCGGCACAGAGCCGGGGCTTTGCGGTGCTCTGGGTTGTGTGCAGAGGTTGGCAGAGGTGGCAGCATGCTGTGCTGCGCTCCCCTCGCTGCTCAATTGCTCTTAAAAACACTGAGTTCAAGGAACATTTATTCTGATCTCCATTCCCCGTGCTGCAGCCGCGGACTCTGGCGGCTTTTTAAAGGGGATGTATCCAGTTCCTTTGGCTAAATTTGCTTGTGGGTCCTTGCAGCCAGACAGTCTTACAGCTCACATTTAGGATGTTTGCAAAGGCAAACGTGGTGCAGCAGAGACACCGGGGAGAGCTGCAACCTACCTACCATGGCCAAAAAGCTCCTCATTCGAGGCTGACACCAAGTTGGCAGTTAAAACTACTCTTGATATGCGCTCACTCCTCCTGTAGATGATATTGATGGCTTGGTAGAGAAAGAATTCATTTGAACTTTCCCATCTCCCGTCTCTCAGTAAGACACTATGTTCTGATGTGTGACAGGCAGATACAGGACCTCTCCATGATGCCTTGGTGGCATCTCCACACATTGCAGTGTAAACCTGGGTCAGGGTTTGACTTCTGTTCTCAATGCAGTGACACCCAGGAGCAGCAGCTTTTGGGACATCAGAGCCAAGAGACTGGTCTAAAGGGGGCTGAGGGCATATGTCCCACCACGGTTTCAGTGACACTGAGAAGACAGGTACCAAACTAGGTCAGGGAAGGAGGTTTGATTTCCCCTTGCAAAAGGGGAAAACACTGCAGACCACAAAGCCTTGCAGACCGCGGCGGGGTCAAACGCAGAAATCTTCCTCCTGGTCCTTGGTCCGGCACCACCGTGCAGGGCTGCACTCCTGCAGGGACTCGGCTCAGCTCCGAGGCCAAACGCTGCCCATGGAAAGGAGCCACAAATTTCAGAACAAAAATAAATGCAACACATGAGTTTACCACCCTTGTGCTCTGAGTGAGCATAAACAGGCTATGCATTAATTCACACGGCCGTGCTGGCAGGCCGGTAACACATTTTTGGTCACGGCCTGTTGGGCAGTGGTAACTCAGTCTTACTTTCCAGCTCTCCCATTCCTCGCGCGAGGAGCTGCCTTAGTCCACAGCTGCCAGTCTCCAGAGAGAAGGGGTGTTGCTGCGAGTCTGAGACATGGTAGACAAAAGAAATGGGAAGGCCGGTTTCACCTGGCAAACTCACATTGTTTGAAGTGCCACCTCTGCGCTGGCGTGGGCAGAGGAGGGAGAAATGGTGCTTTTTGCTGTCAGGCATCTGGACCAGGGCTGAGGCCACCCTTTCTCCTCCTCACCCCAGGCTGTGGTCCCGCAAGCCTTCAGCATGTGGTACCCAGCTAATATGGGGTGATGGGGGCTTGGAGAAGGGCAGTTCCGAGATGCTCAAGTGCCTTCTGCCATTTGGCACGGTTCAGAGCAGGGTGCAGGGTGCGGAGGGCGTTGGTGAGCACTGGTGGGCTCTCAAGCTGCTCTAACCTGAGCACCTGCCTCCCTCTCAAAAAAGAAGCATTTTGTAAAATGCAGCCACTACTTGAAGTGAACCCACAGGCACTTTCAGATAGTCGTCATCATAGTCTTGAAGTAGTTGAACAGTTACTGGAACAAGTGCATGATAAAAGCCTTTCCGCCCCCATCCCCCCCAACACCACTTTTGGATCCCATGATTTCTTTCTTGTTTAAAATGATTCAGCAGTAGACTATCAGATAGTCTCCGTCTGGTTAAAAATAGTCACTTGCCTCATATGGCTTTAGTGTGGTACTGTCAACTGTAAAATGTTCCACCTTCCAAAAAAGTAGAGTGAAAAATGAAAGTGAGCTTTCACACATCATTACTCTCTGCAGTTAGACCTCCAGAGCTCATTCCAAACCCATCAAAGGAGGAGAGGCGAGCTGGGAGGGTGGGCAAGCGAGATGCTCGTGTTACTGCCTGGTGCCCTGCGGGTCCTCGTGAAGCTTTGCCCCCTACACAAAAGCAACTAGGCTGATGGTTCACTCATTTCCCAAAACAAAACACTAGCTTATTTTCAAGAAACATTTATCTGTTGGATTTCTGGAATGTAAGAAGAGCTTAGTCATCGCAGCTGGATGTCTCCTGATGTCAGTTAGGGGAACAAGCTCCAGCAGGGAACCAGTATAGCACAGTTAGCTGAGCCACATTCCACAGCCAACCCACAACACTGGGGCAGGAGAGCCTGAGAGCCCGTCAGCCATCTCACAGCTCTTGCACTCTCTAGGCATGCGGATCAGTGATGGGCTTGTACAGTGTGGCCAGTTGGCCCAAACTCCATGTGTTTTGGGGAAAGAAAGGGTAACTTGATTGCAACAGTGGGCAAATGGTACAGATGGGTTATTTCACTTGGTTCTGTATCACTTGAAGCTTCAATGTGCTTGCTTTTGGGCCCAGCTGCTGGAGGGTGTTGCGGTGGGACCCGTCTGCCACAGAGGTGTCGCAGGGTGGTGGTAGTGAGGCACAGCAGAGCGATAAATGGAAAGTGCTTCAGGTCCAGCCGACTAGGAGACAGATGGTGCTTCTGCAGTGCCCACAGCTAGCTCCTCATGCTCCTGCCTGAGGAGAGGAGCATGGCAAAGGGGGAAAGGTGCCGCTACACTTGGGCTCCGTGGCCCCAAGTCAGAGGAAAGAGCCATTTGCAGTGAGCAGCTGAAGCATTCCTCGTAGGTTCTCCCATTGGCAGAGCAGCAAACAGCCTTGGTGGTGTTCACTGGCTCCCAACACCGAAGAACTTCAGAGAAGCCAGAGGAGAGGCAGAAGTATCTGTTGCTTTTCACTGGACGCTTCACAAGAGCAGAAGCTGGCCTTAGAGGCTGTATGACAAATTGCCAGTTAATACCCACGTTAATTCATTTTTTTTCTCTAAGGATTGCATTTGCTGCGCCTGCCAAGCCATCCTCTGCTCTTTTCCTCAAGGTGATACGCTGAATCCTGCTTCCTGGGCCATGGCAATCAGCTACTGCTGGAGTACGATCGAGCTGCAGATGGCAGCTGTGGGAACCGCAGGGACTCTGCATTGCTGAGCACCACAGTCAAATCCTGGCCAGCATCAATGGGGCTGGACTGGACCACAGAGCCAGAGCTCCCACAAAGACCTAAGTGAGCCAAGTGCCGCAGCCTGTCCCCGGGGTGCTCTCAGCACCCACCGCTGCCCCAGGCAGCACTCTGCTGCTGCTCTATCTGTGAGATGCCGAAGGATACCCATCACACTGCCACATCGTCTCACATTGACACCTCCATTGTAAGCATTCGCTCTGGTTTGCTCTTGACAAGACAAGGGATGAGCCCAGAAAGGAATTACTGCTACAGAGAAATGAGTGCTTTGAAGGTGTGCCGAAGGGGTCCAAATCTTCCAGCTTCGGGTACCTACTCGTGTGCAGGAAATAGCTGTGTTTATGGGAAAGGATATTTTTCACAGGCCAACAATTTTAATGCGCACCAGGCCTCACAGAATTTTTCTTTCCATTTACAATATTATGTATTTTATATGATAAAGTTTGAAGCACGGCTTTTGTGCATGAATGATAAAATGTGCATAACATTTTTTCATATGCAGAGACATTTTGTTTTGATCTCATGGGGCATGAGTCAACTCCTATTTGAGGCCACTGGAGTTCTTCCAGTGACCTTCCCAGAGCCTGGCTAACTGGGCAGCCGAGGCCTGACATGTTATAGGTGCGAGCTAGCACAACCTGCCGAGGTTTGGGACAGTTCAGAAGAGCGGGTCAATCAAAAAAACCCCTAGATCAGGATATTACACCAACAGCATTCGGCATGCTTGGTGCAGAAACAAAGCCTCTGCCCCAGAAATGCACACGCTGCAGTATCACAAGCCCCCCTGGACATGTCGACAGCAGTGGGCGTTCAGCCCTGCAAGATTCCTAAAGTTTGTCCATCCAAAGCAGGTGCCAAGTCTTTTAATCTCAAGGCTCCAGGAGTCAGGGTGAGCTACAGGAGCCCTTTGTCTGAGCTCCTTGAGTGGGACAAACATGACCGTGGGTTGCCTGGATTACACAGGCCAGGTCCTGCACCCTCACAAAGGCAGCAGCCTTGTGGACCTGACTTGGCTGCTCCGTAGCGCTGCCTGCACGATGGTGCACAACTGTGCAACAGAGCTGGGTTCATGTTCTAGCACTGCTTCCCATGAAGACCCCTAAGCGTGCAAAGTTACTTCCCATGAAGACCCCCAAGACCCCCCCATACAAGGGTGGGATCCCATGCAAATTCAGGCAGGTGCCTATCCAGTATGTATGAACTTTATTCCCCCTTCTTAAGGACTGTTGGAAGAATCATTTCTTTTTCTGGTAGGAGCAAGTTTCAATGGGGAAGTGTCAGGTTCCCCAGTATCAGCAAAACTCTGGCAGTTTGCCTCAGCTCAGAAAGGTGCCCCTGTTCGTCAGGGTCAGCAAGGAAGAGAGCACACCCAGACTCTGGAAAATACACGTCAGACCCCAAACAAGTAACAAACAGGTCAGGCCCACAAAGCTACTCATTGAGCATCCTCACCGTTTACATGCCTTACGCGCATCTCTATGGCTCTGTAATTGATGAGGAGCTGGAGAGAGGTGTTTGGGCCGTGACACGCAGCACACAGCATTTCTGTGGTTGCCCAGAAAGCAGTCGGTGCCGTCAGTAAATGGCATTGTGGAGAGGTACAGAGAAAGGAGTCAATGGGAAAGGTCCAGCAGGTGGTAGCCTCTGCCTGGCTCTGCTGCCAGCTCTGGCAGGGACCCGGCACTGTTCTGCAGGACGCGGGGCTCCAGCCCGTGTCCACATGGGCGGCTCCTCCACCGCTGGGGCTGCTACGGAAATGGCACATGATTTGGAAATTTAGCAAAATATGTTGTGTTTATGAAACAGCTCCTGAGAGTTTTTAAAAGGGACTAGCAGTGTTTACACACAAGCTGGACCGACTCTAATGCGGTGCATGCTCTGTTGTGTCAACTCCCACACCTGCATAAGATATTTTTAAAAAATTCCCATGAAATAAGGGAGCCGAACAACCGAGTCTCATTGCCCCCGTCTTGGTGCTCTCACTAGAGCCACATTGACCATTTTTGCTAACGGAGCTGCAGGATGCTATGGAAAATCTTCCCTCCAAATAGCCTCTGTTCGTGTCTGAAGTTAAGGCTGGTGGAAAGCAGGGGGAGCGGAGCTGCGAGGGAGATGGTGTCAGGGCAGCCCAGGTGCAGAGCTCTGCTCCCGGGGCTGATCGAGTGGTCCCCGGCAAGAGGGGAGACCTTGGAGGGTCAGCGGGAATTGG
>NW_009647731.1:6596210-6612681 GCF_000708025.1 Charadrius vociferus | reverse complement strand
GGGGCTGATCGAGGGGTCCCGGGCAAGAGGGGAGACCTGGGAGGGTCAGCAGAAATTGGGGAGCCGCAGCTCAGCTCACGCCACCCCAATCCCCTCCCAGGCAAGCAAGAGACTTGGCCAAAGAAGAATGAAGTTGAAGCACATTTTCTTGTGCTTTCCCAAACTACCAGAATTACCAAATGTACTTTTCACTGTTTGTTTTCCTTCTCTATGCCAGGAAGTTTCTGGACCCCTTCTTAGCAACACAAGTTCTCCTCTCTCTTCTATCACTTGCAGAAGGTCCTGTCTGGACCGTGTTTGCTTGTAGGATGACACCAGGATTCAGTCCATATAAGGTTATTGATCTGGGAAGAGAGAGTTTCTAGAATTTAAGGGCTGGGCAACTTCTTGGAAACTGCCTTATCAGCACGGCTACAAGCTGGAGCTTTAACAACCCTTCCTGAGCTGCACGTCTCTAGTTCCTATTCCTGCAGTTTGGTATTCGTCTCTGTACACGTACGCTTATTTTGCAATTTGTTATTTAAAACAGCTTTGGGCCAAGATTGCCACAAAACCATGAAGCCAAGCTCGATTGCTTTGCTCTTACTGAAATTAGGTGTCAGCGAAGTCCTAAAGCAAGTCAGTGAAGGGCAGCATATGTTCATCCATAGACACTGCGTAAAGGCTGGTGCCATGAACCTTACAAGTCGTCCTCCTTTGCTGATGGAGAAAGGAGTTGCTGGGGGGGAGGTAGGAGGGTCAGGGGTTGTTATCAGCAGAAGCAAAAGGTGGTAAAACAGCAACAGAGAGGCACTGACTTTGCACAGCAAGGAGTGTCAGCAGGGAACGTGCTGGTTTCTCAGAGTGGTGGAGGACTGAGAGGGAATGGATGAGTGAAGCACTCCCAGGGTTTAAAACAAGACCTGATGATACATTACAGTCTGCTGGAGGCATGAGCCCGTGCTTACACAGGGACAGACCTGCTCTGAAGTTTTACAGGGAGGGGTTGGTTCACCATAAACCCTGGGGGATCCTGCAGGGCTTCAAGCCATCCTCCAGAGCAGACCTGGCAGCCCAGCTGGAGCTGCTGCCCCTCATCCTCCCTCCGACAGTGCCTTGGCCCAGCCCCGGTTTCAGGGTGACACCGCTAGCTGCGGCATGGCCGGGCAGTCTCCATCCCACTCGCAACGGGGAGGCTGGGGGAGGCATCCTTCCAGGAGAGCTGTAGGGCTTTGCATCTGGGATCCAGCCCTCGTCCCCGAGGGGCACGGCGCAGACCTGAGTGAGAACAGCAGGAGCCGGCCAGCAAAAGCCCTTCGGTACCAACAGCTCGGCTGCTCACTCGCAGCCCTCGCCAGGGCAGGCTGCTCAGCAAAGCCAGTGTCTGCCTTGGAAACAAACGTCCACAGAGCCACGGACACACAGCACCAGTAACTTCACCTCCTGAACGGCTGCTCTGATAATCCTGTTTGCTCAGTCTTAGTGACTGAAGTGATCCATAACCAAGAAAAACAGCAGGATTATCCTCCAGCACCTGTTTCCACTGAAAGGATTATCATAGCTGGCCGCCCTGGATGACAACCTCAAGGTATCGCCATGAAAGCAGCCTGAGCGACATGGCAACCCACCAGAAGACCTCCCTCCCCTTCTGTGTGCCCCTTTCCCAGGTATTTTCAGCAGAGCAGCTGGAGGCTCCTCGCAGATGGAGGCCAGTCCGTGTGGATACAAGCGCCAGTGTTTGCAAATCTCCAGCGCACAGTCTCACTCTCCGAATAGCATCGTCTCTTGTTTGACTGTCTAATCACAGAATCATAGAATCATAGAATGGTTTGGGTTGGAAAGGACCTTGAAGATCATCGAGTTCCAACCTCCCTGCCATGGGCAGGAACACCTCCCACTAGACCAGGTTGCCCAAGGCCGCGTCCAGCCTGGCCTTGAACACCTCCAGGGATGGGGCCTCAACAACCTCTCTGGGCAACCTGTTCCAGTGCCTTACAACCCTCAAAGTGAAAAACTTCTTCCTAATGTTTAATCTAAACCTGCCCTCTTCCAGTTTATAGCCATTCCCCCTCGTCCTGTCACTACATGCCCTGGTAAAAAGTCCTTCCCCAGCTCTCCTGTAGGCCCCCTTTAGGTACTGGAAGGCCGCAATAAGATCTCCCTGGAGCCTTCTCTTCTTCAGGCTGAACAGCCCCAACTCTCTCAGCCTCTTCTCATAGGAGAGGTGCTCCAGCCCTCGGATCATCCTCGTGGCTCTCCTCTGGACATGCTCCAGCAGGTCCATGTCCTTCTTATGTTGGGGACTCCAGAGCTGAATGCAGTACTCCAGGTGGGATCTCACAAGAATGGAGTAGAGAGGGGCAGAATCACCTCCCTTGACCTGCTGGCCACACTTCTTTTGATGCAGCCCAGGATGCGGTTGGCCTTCTGGGCTGTGAGCACACATTGCTGGCTCATGCTGAGCTTCTGGTCAATCAGCACACCCAGGTCCTTCTCCTCAGGGCTGCTCTCCAGCCATTCCCCACCGTTAATGGGGAGGTGGTGTGAGAAACACAGGCTGCAAGCTGCAGGGCTCAAAAGATAAACAGCAGCTTTAAAGGACTTTAAAACCAGTTGTTTTTCCTGCTTATTGTTCCTTGTACTTTTGCTATTCAAGCACAGGATCTGACCCGCTCACCTCACAACATGTAAGGACTCTGTTGTGCCACAGTTGCATCCACAGTACAATGGTAGCTGATGTGAGAGCTCTTTTACTGCAGAATGAAAATGTTTGATTGCAAAAAAAAGAGATCTTCCTCGGAGCTGTTTACATGGGAAAGCAGGGACACCAGAGAATGTCCAGGGAAATTTTGGAGGAACTCAGCTCATCAATGGATGGGTAGCTCAGGCAACAGGAACGCAACCCTCCTGTAGATGGAAGTCTTCTGTTTAACCTCACCTTCTAGACATGAAATCTGTCCCACTGTGCCCTGTTGGCTTTCTTTTGGGATTGCCTTGAATATCAAGGTTAGCTCAGTTGCCTACAAGTTGCCAATGGGCTTTGCAACAGCACCCGGGAGGGCTGGTTCTGCCACGAGTCTGGAAGCCTGAGAAAGAGACTTTGGAAAAGAGGAGGGGTGCTCCAGAGGGGAGGAGGTGGCCACCATCTTCACACCTGCGAGAATGATTGAAGTTGAGCATATAAGATGTCCTGTGTGCCACTGGAGCCCGGGGGGACAGGCCCCTCTGGTCCTGGGTGACCAAGCTCCCATTGTGCCAACACCATATCAAGTGCCCTGAGCCTCTTCAAGGCAGGGTATCTCCCAGTGGTGGTAACTTTTAGTCCACCGTGGAGCTACAAGGAAGGCACGGTGTCCCTTCATGGTACAGAGAGGTGCTGTGCCTGCGCCAAGGCCTTGTGACACAAGCTAACTCCTCTCTTCATCATTCTTCTCAAAAGCATCCCCCCATCCCTTAAGCAGAGACCTTGGTGAACAAATTACTGTAGTCACAGATGTTTTTTCTATACTGGAATGTAACATTAAACTAAACACTGGAACATGGAGACAAAGAAAGCAAAAAAAATCAGGGGAATAATCCTTAGCTCATAATAATTTTTGCAAAACATTGTCGAAATTAGGTTTTATTGGAACAAAAATATATTTATCATATCTGTCAACACTGGAAAATTATGTTTAAATTAAAACTTTATTTTAAACGCTGAAGATGACCCAGAAGTGATATGACATTTATAAATAGCTTAAAATACACCACAGTATAAAAAGTGCATTTATCCCCTTGCTATTGAGTCAAATTCATTGCTATATCTGAAATGGGAATTAGTTTTACCTTTCTGACTATGATAACAGAGAAGAAAATTAAAACCACAGGGAGGAGAGCAATAACAGGCCACGGGTCAGAGTCTCCTGTGAAAAGGACCATAGGAAAATGGTCTCTATTGGAAAAGGCCACCCTGATGCTGAAGCTTGTCTAGATCAGGGCCAAGACTAGGCGGTACAAGCAGCAGAGACCTCTGATGCCTGCCGTTGCGCACAGGATTTCAACCTCTGATGTGCTTAAAAGCTGTTCTCAAGCCCTGAGCCAGCCAGGTCCCTATTTAAACTCGTTTACGCTGTGGATGGGTGGCTCTTTCCAAAGCCTTCACCCTGTTGTTTTTGGCCACGGCTTTGACAGGACGGCAGGACTGCAGATGACTTCTTGTGCCAGCTCAGCTTCAAAGCAAGAAATGTCCTGTGGCCCTGAAACCAAGCACTGCAAAGGCTCTTCTGACAAGGCTGAATAATGCATTGTATAAATTGGGCATACGACTAACTACGCAGCTGTTTTGCCTGGCCAGGAACCTCCACAGGGCTGCTTATGCTGGTGTCCCCTCTGCACGCTAACCATGCTCCTCCTGCACCTCGGTGGCTCATGTGCCATGCTCACCTACCAGAAGTAGAGCCCACCTGGGTTTTAGGGGTGCTATCTGAGATGTCTAGCAGCCTGACTGCAGCGGTGAGGATGCCTCTACCAGAGGGGACCAGTGGCTGTCAGGTGGCAAGGGCTGACACTTCCTCCTCCCCAACCCAACAGCTGGGGGAACCTCTTATAAAACCTCATTTTTGCCAGAGAGGGGATCAGAAATATTCTCCTTGGATATTTCAGTCTTTGAACCTCAGAGAGAGGAGGCTGCATTCCTTTATCTGGGCTTCATTAATATCCCATAAAAAAAGACAAATGTTCTCCTTTCTTGAGGCCAAGCAGAGTCAGTGTGCTCTGCTGTGGTCGTGGCTGTGGCCATAGCCCAGATGGCTACGTATGTGGGGGATGGAGACGATGGGCTGCGATACAGCAGCACAAATGCAGCCCATCAGTGTGCTGGCTGGCAGTAGACCATGTAGCAGCCCAGGCCTGCTGCTCCTGCACGCAATGCAGAGGCCATCACTGAAGTGGCAGGGAGCCAAGGAGGTGACTCTGGATAATGCTGCAAAGCTGCCCGAAGAGGGGAGATGGGAAGCTGATGGGCAGAGCTGAGCCCCGGACGGCAGGAGGCTCAGAGCGGCAGCAGCCAGGAGCTGAGCGGTGACATGGGGAGATAAGGCCCTTGATGGATGGACCTCAGAAGGTTTGAAGGTTTTTGTTCTGTTTGGATAAGCAGTCAAATATTCACATAGATAAGCTTCAGAAATGCATCTGATCTGAAGCCCTTTGTATCTTAAAAAGCAGGGCTGGAAATAGAACAAGAGAATTCCTCCGGGGCTTTGGTGGCTCCTGGGCTTTCCTTCACCAGCACCAGGCTGTCCAGACCTACTCATGCAAGTAAACCAATAGTCAGGACAGCTCGAACAGCCAGACCCTCCCTGAACCTCAGGCATTCCAATGTGTCTGGGTACGAAGGGATGGGGGACATGCTTCTTCGCTTGGTCACTCCCTGCACTTTGTCACCTTGGTCCACATAGCTGCTATGGGTGGTTTAAAACATTGTTAAGGAAACACCCTCACTAACATTTGTGTATATCTTAACATATCCGTTGGCACAGAGTTTATATTACATTGGCTGCCACCTCTTCACCAGCAGTCATACCCACATTGCGTGCAAAGATCTGCAATACTGATGAACAGTTGCTGGTGGCAAGACCAGACAGCAGCACAGACGATCTTGGCAGACTCCTGCCCGCCTCATGCACCATGCTCAGACCTAGGTGAGGCTGCAGGCAGCACCCAAGATGGCCAGCAATTATCCTGCAACTTTAAATTGCAGTGCTTGATTGGAGTCCTTTTGGAGACTGCATCATTTCCTTGGAAATAAATTATAATGTTGTACTTTACTCCAGTGAGTTTCCTTGTACCTTAAGTTGTTTAAACAGTTTCTCATTATGCATTTCCCATTTGGAATCAACACAGGCCAGAAAGAACGAAGCATCAAGGCTGGTAGGAAAACGGAAATCCTGCTCTGACCATCCGAGCGGGCAGAGAGCAGCTCCCCGGCTCTGGGCAGGCGCTGGTGGACCCAGTGAAGGTTTGGAGCAGGAAGGGGCAGGTGAAACCGGCAGTGGTTTCTGGCTCCACAGAAAGTCTTCAGGTGACCCCAGCACCTTTTGGGTTCACCTTTGAACAAATACGACTCCTGCTCAGTTATGTGGGGTTTCTGTCTGAGCACCCCCCTGCTTTGGGACGCCATAAGGAGGATCCGGACCCAAACCTGAGGGCAGAGCAGCAGAGGGCTTTCAGCAAGCCAAGGGAGTCCACCCCATCTAGGGTCAACCCATTGCTTCTCCTTCCCCCTGTCCCTCCCCAGGCTTCCCGACTTGCTATTTATATCTTTGCCCTAATGAGCCCCCCCTGTGCTCCCCCCAGCTTTAACCTCTTCCTTGCCAAGCGGTGCTTGGAGTTTACATGAGAAAGTTGTTTATGTTAAATAGCTTTGTAATAGTTTCCTCCTACACCACCTCCCTTCCTTCCCCAATAAAAAGCCCTACGGCGCGCTCGGCAAAGCCCGTAAACAAAGGAGGGGTTTGGAGACCCAACCAGTTTTTGGTGAACCCGGTAGGGAAATAACGTCTCTCTTGAAGGATGTTAAAGCCTGAGCTCATAATAGTAGGAAACTAGTGTCCACCCTAAGTAAGGAATTGCCTACTTGCAGCTACCAAGCATAAAATACAGATGTCCACGCAGCAGGCCACGCGTCATCCTCGGACGCAGGGGGTTAACCTCGCATGTTTTCCTCACCGGCCTGGATGGCATTGATGGCAGCAAACCGATGTGCTTGCCAGGCTCCAAATACTTGAAGTTGTGATGAGTGAGCAGGGAAAGGAGAGCACAAAAAGGCAGCAATGTTTTGAACTCACCTAGACTGATGAACAGAAGCAGAAGGCAATGCAAATCCATTAGCCTGACTGTTCCCTGCAGAGGAAAAACAGGCACACAAAATCCAATTCATTATTCTCTTTCTTATTTAATGCTAAGTAAGTCATTGAACTTTACTACTTGATCTATCCATTTTCTTTAGTAGTAGGGCTGCAGGAAATCTTTCTCTTCTCAAAGGGAGTTTCAGGTTTCTTGCTGATATCATGTAAAAAATACTTGGAATGCATGAGTGAAAAATAACCGCATTTCAAAGGGAGCTTGAGCCATGCAGATAATGATAATTCTTCTCTTCTGAAGCATGGAACTGAGGAGTGGAGGTCTCTGGGAGCTCGGAGCACCATTGTTCTTCTTCCAGGGCGTTATCTGGAGACAGGCCCTGCGATAGACTCTGCTGAGGCCACCGAACGGATTATCTGCTCATAGTGCTAATGGCATACATTTGACAACATCAACCGTTTAATTTATGAGGTGCCTCATAACGTAAGGGGAAAGAAATCCATACTGTGCAAAAGCCCAAGCACATCCGGTGCAACTGACAAGCCTCTGCCTGCTCTGCACCATGACTTTCTTAACTATGGATACGGAGAAAAGTTCCATCTTCCTCAAAGGCACCTTAGCAGGTCTTGTGCGGTGATGGCAGCGTTACATAATGAGAAATACATTAATGGAAACTATCCAGCACTGAAATTATTCCAGCATATTTATCACCGCATTCTTTCCTCCCACATGGGCGAAATGCACAGGAATAAAAGCAGTTAAACATCATCCACCAGGGATTACTCACAAGTCACTAACAGCTCTATGGTGCCCGTCAGCGTTGGGATCCACACAAAGACATTGTGCAAGCAGAGTCGCTCTTCCTGGGGAATTATTTTTCCAATGCCTGTGGCTTCATTGCCATGACACCCTCCTGCAGCTGGGGACAGTTTAGTGCTGTCACCTGGTACCTGAGTAGCTCTTTCAGCTCCCCTAGTCCAGGTCTCTGCCAAAAGTTGAGGAGTCTGTTCCATCCTCTTCACCATGGTTTAGCTACACAGCAGATAATCAGACTTAAATCATGTTTTTCGTCTATTGAATGAATATTTGTACAAAACTAATTTTGCTTTTCACTTTTCACTTGCAACAAGAAGCTTAATGGTTTAGTCATTAAGCTTCTGAATATAGTATTCAGCATGGCCCTTGAAGGGAGGGAAGATTTAGGTGGCGATTCCTGCTTTTCCAGCACAGGTCAGGCAAAACGACAGGCCAGAGGCTGCTGGTCAGGGTCTCAGCTTCCACAGCATCACCGCCAGACATGAGGTTTGTGATGACAGCAATGGATCCAAATGAGGGCTGCCACCAAAACATGATCTCAGCCCCGTTGCTTCGCACATTCCCATGCCCCTCATGCCATTACCCGTGTTGATGTAACCTGTGCGGATCAGCTGAAACAAGCCTTTTCTGAAAGGGCTGGTTTTCAGCCAGAGGAGCCCATTGCCCAAGAGGCTGTACAGACAGCAAAGCCAGTCCGGGCAGCGGGACATGCAGTGGAGGGGAGAGCGCGAGCACCAGCCCCAGCGTGGATGGGCTGATGCTGAGAACGGCAGCCATGCGTTCATCCCGTTGCCAGCTAGCTGGGAACCACCTGGCAGCGAAAGGAGCAACACCTCTCCCGTGGATGCTCTCAAAAGTGGTTTAGAGCAGCGTTACGACATCTGTTGCTCCTGGCAATTACTGCAGCAACAGCCACCTTGTGCCCAATATTACATAAAAGCTCCAAAAAGCCCAAGTATTTGAGGTGAGCTGATTCGTGAGCAGATCGGATGCTCCTGTGTCAGGATCCGGGATTTTGGGCACATCGGTGTTGCAGCTGTCCTAGTCCGGTGATGAAAACCTGCCAGGGTACCAGCGATGCTTTGGTCGGGGTGGAGGGTGTGAACAACAGGTCCCCCCCTCTTCTGTCCCACGTCGCCCTCGCCTCCGCCGCCGTAGCGCAGCGAGGTTAGCTGCCTGCCAGGGAACCCATCCCACACCATGCTCCGCGTCATAAGCAAGTTAATTGAGGTTTTATTTGACGGCTCCCAAGTGAGTATTTAGGGGAAGAACAGACAAACAAAATATCCCTCGCTGAAGGCGGGCTCGGTGAGCGGGTGAGCTGTTAAACAATGGGAGATTTGTGGGACATCTCCCAGTTTACCTGCTCCAGCCCAAAAGGAAGTGCTCCTCCCTCGGCAGCACAACGGTGGGTCGGCAAAGGGGGACACCTTTGTGTCACATGACATCTCTGGGGTCCCCTCCGATACTCAGGCAGGTGAGAGGGGGGCATGTTATGCACCCAAACAGGAGCACAGGGAGGGCAACTGGGGGCACCTTGAGCTCTCCCCAGGGGTGGCTGGGGCAGACAGCACTTGCCCACCATGGTGGCTTGCACAGGGTGCCAGTGGCATCTGTAACTCTCGCTGGAGTAGTCAATGAGGGGCTCTACATCTGTACATGGAAACTTTAACCCTGAATATTGCTCTCCCTTCCCCACTAGGAAATCCTGCCAGGGGCTTCTTAACAAGAACTCTTTAAATTTTGGCCACCGAGCACTGTTTAAATTTTACCACCTGGCAAAGCTTTTGTCGTGAGCTATTGTGCTGTCCCTGCAATTTTTCCTTGCAATGGCAAGGTATTCTGCAGTCCCACTTTGAGGGAGGGCAGCTGACAGCCTCTGCGGGGATGCAGCACTCGCCTGGCTCTGAAAAATGACTTGTTGGTAGCTGAAATATTTATACACCCAGCAGCTGCTGAGATTTTGAGCTCCTTAGTGCCTCTGATTGCCTCTTTGGTGTATACACTTAAATCTACCTTTCAAAGCATTGTGCCAAAGAGCTTAAGACCAATTATCAAGATAATTTTGGTAGGAAGAAGTCTAAATATCATGGCCTTGAGAGAGACACTGGGCCAGGCACGCAAAGGTACATCACTGCCTAGAGACGCGCAACCATGGCTAATGGCTGGAGCACCGAACTAGTAGAAAATACTCGTTTAATCTCATTAAGGACAACAGGATTTGGTGCATTACACAGGATCAGAAAGGAAAGGCATATCATTACATCTGAGATGCGCTGCTAACTGCGGCAATGGCAGAAGTCTGGGCAAACTTCTGTTTTCTCTTTCAGGTTGTGGATCTGGAGGTCAGGACTCATTTCCTATTTGTTTGGTACCTCTGCACCTTGGTGCCGCTGGTGTTAATAACTCCGAGCATCAACCCTGGAAGGAACGGGTATGACCAAACCCAAACGCTGCCCAGCATCTGGTACCATTCATGTCTGGATGCAGACTACTGCTGGGGCACAAGCTGAAAAATCCGTGCTGCTGGGTGCTAAGGCCGAGCAAGCAAACACTGCCATGAAAAAGCTGGGAGCCGAGCAGGCGGGAAGACAAAACGGCAGTTTGCGAAGTGAACGTGCCCACCAAGCTGCCAGTTTTCGTGAACCAGGAAGCTGATGGCCAGTTTACATAACAAACCCAAACACTCTTCCAATTTCCAGCGCAGCGGGCCCGATTCTGTTGCTGGTGTTCGCAGGACGGAGAGATGCCTCAGGGGAGCGGCGCGGCTGGCAGCCTGCACCAGCATGCCTGGCACCGCTGCGGCGGCACGGGCGCAGCCGTGCATTCACCGTGCATCCACCCTGCCGCGCTGCCACCCCCGGGGTGCCATGGGGCACCTCCACACAAGAGGATGACAGCTCCGGGCTGGGGGAAGGCTCCAGGTCCTGCAAAATTTGGCATAAGCCCCTCGGAGGGGACGGGGAGATGCTAAGGGGGATGTACATGTCCCGGGAGCCATGGATGGCCAGGGAGCTGTGCGGCTTTACATCGGCTGAGAAGCGGCTCAGGTGTGCTTTAGTCTGCTGCTGTTATCAGAAAACAATAAGAAAAGCTTTTAGGGATGTTCCAGCAGCCAGTCCTGCATGGAAAGTGTCCTACTGCTTACCCTTCTTAACCTGCGTTTCTACAGCGCATCTGCCTGACGCATCCCTATCCAAACTGGTAAGACATTCCCAGTAAAAGGCAACATATATCGTATGGTGAAAGATGCCCCAGTTTTTGCTGTTTACAATGACAACCCCGGTTTTCCTCACCAGCATCACCTTTTTTTATCCTTTTCCCATCTCGGTCACTTTTTCAAGCGCAGTTTGACAGCCTGAAGTTACTGAATTGCCCAAATAAATCACCTGCTGTTACCACGGCTGCTCCTGACGGATGGGCAGGCGGACAAACATCTTGAATGAAAAGCATATCGATTTCTTCTGTGAGACGATTATCACAAATATTGTTGATCTTACATTATATGCGATTGTTTATATAAAGAGAAAGACTCCTTACTTCCTCCTGGGGCCTTGGGGAATTTGGCAGGCTCTGAAAGCAAGTCAGTGGTGCATAGGGTAATGCTCCTCGGGGGGAGTGTGCTTAGTGCTATTGCAGGAGATCATATTAGTGCTTTTGACACGATCAAACAGAAAGTTCCAGCTGAACAATGAGTTTTTTAGGACGAAAAGTGAAATGTTAAGAAGGTGTGTACGTCTCCATGAATTTGCTTCATTTCACTCGTTGATGTGGCGGTAACAGAACTATTTTTAGGTATAATCCTTCAAACAGAACATGACTTCTCCCTTCTGATTAGTACAAAGCTGGCTGCTAGTCAAAGGATAATTATTTCCCAACACATCACCTAACACACACCAGCAAACAAAACGCTCATTATTTGAACTATCCAACGTTAACTGTTGTTTAGCAGTTAACATTTTCTTGACAGCTTTGAATAGGACTAATTGCTCCAGCTTCATTAACAGAGGTCATTTACTGCCGGTGACAATACTTTTCTGGAGATAGTCTCTCGTATAAGATTAGATTATCAGGTCAAATTCTGCTCCCAGTGGCAATGATGCCTGACCGCATTTGGCCTCAAGAAAGTCTGCTCTTTCAGTTCAGAGCCGCACAATTTCCAGCCCTGCAGCTGATACATTACATAAAGGAAGTAAGTGCACTCCACCGGACGGGAAATTACAATAAATTAGGAAAGTGTGCAGCAGAAGGAAGGTTTGCAAAATAGCCACTTAAAAGTTATTAATAAAACCTCGACTTCAGATAGGGTTTAAGGGAAAAAAAAAAAAAAAAGCTGATAAAGAAGTTGTCCTTATACTTGAAAACACGTGTATAGCCAAAAGGGAAAGCAGCGTTTGCACAAGAAGCAGTGTGTGTTGTACCACAAACACCCGGCTGACGCTGTCAAACGCTGTGTGTGTTCAGGTCACAATTTTAAGCCACATTTTTTGCACATAGTTTCATTCGTTCACCAGTTACTGCTTGGAGCTACAGTCAGTTAATGCTGAGGGCCGTGGTCTCAAAGCGCAGTGAATTTGCAGGAGTGCTTTTGTGCAGCTCTCGGTGGTGGGGAGGTCGTTCTGCCGGCACCTCGATAGCCCACTGTGTGTCTGAAACATCCTGAACTTTCCTGAACGCATGGAAAACTGAAGCCGGGCTTTCCACCCGATATATTCCCATCTAAGCACGTGGAGAGATGCAGCCTGCTTTTCAGAAGTGCCGAGCAAACACAGCTTAGAGTGCGGCCGGCGCCTTTGAGAATCGGCTGTCTTGCTTGTGGAAGTCTCAGGCACCCTCGCCAAATAATTTTCTCCAAGTGGCTTTCTGTTTTACCTGTGTCTCCCTTTCCTGCAGGCCTGCGGCTCTTTGCTCTTACTTCCCTGCCCACGTACGTGTGCAGCCGCATGCCCACCACCTATACTTTCTGACTTGCAGCTCCAATTGCTAATCCATGTCTGGTTTTCGTCAGAAAAAAAAATATTCATCGTGAGTGTTTGACTCATTGCCTCCGGAGTATTTCAGCTGCCCCGTAACACTTTTCAGAGTATCCTTCTTCTCCACGGAGAACAGCCTGTTCTGAGCGTGATCCACGGCAGACTGCTCGCCAGCAGCCTCCCCTTCCTCGCACACGTGCGTGCCATATGTCCTGCTCTGTCCACACCGTTACTGTGCCACTGCCTTTTCTACACCGTGCAAGATGGACCAGCATCCACCATCCACGCTGTCAGGTGGATTATCTTAGTTGTCTACGAAGGGACCCAACGTGCCGGCCTCCGGACTCTTCCAGCAGGTCCTCAACTGGCCAAAACTCAACAGCAGACAAATCCTGACCACTTTGCTCACACAGTAGGCCCTACTGAGGCTGATGGGCAAAAACCATCCTACCTTTCACCTTCTCAATGCCATTACACTTGTCCAGGAGAAGCGTGACGCGGCATAGCTATTCAGCGGGAGAAGCTGAGCAAGATCTGGCCATAAATTTCCCACCTAAGTTGGACCCTGTTGAGTGAAAACTTTCATCACTTTTTAAATTCTAAGGACCTGAGCTTTCAGATGGTTAAAATTAAGTATGTGACTTGATTTATGAGACGAAGAGCCAAGCCCATTAGACTGTTCCACCCCACGCAGCAGGCACCCCGCTCCCCCAGGGTCCAGCACCCTGCTGAGGATGAGGGCTCCACAGCCACCTCAGCTCCCAGCCGGGCACTGGGGCCGGATCCTGCCCTGGCTGGCTGCAACCCCCAAAGCGCAGGAGGAGGACGGCAGTGCTGCCTCCTCATCCCATCCCAACCCCGACATGCGCAGCCAACAGCTCGCCGCAGTCGCCGGCATCGGACATCGTCATCCCATGCACCCTTTTGGTCCTGTTGTCTTTGCTGGAATCACAGACAAAAACAGATTTTTTTAAAAAAAATAATCATTTGGTGGCAGAGCCTACTTCACTTAGCACCTGATCTGATGTCACCCCAGCATTTTAAGGACCTCATTTTGCTATTATCAAGACAGACACCATTAACTGCAGCTTGCATCAAACACCAGTAACATCAATGGAAAAGTATTATTTACTTCCCTGGTCCGTTTATTTTGTCCTTAAATAAAAACCAACTTTTTTTTGTTTTCCTGAAAATACATCATTAGAAATTGCAAAGGGCGAATTCCTTAATTTTTAAAACAAAAGAAAAAAAGAACAAATGGTTTCCAAAACAAACCGTTGGCCACCATCCTAAAGATCATGCTTTGGGAACTGCTCTTCCTAGGAGGTGATTTCTCATATAACTATACTTCTGAGTTTAATAAAGTTTAAAATGGCTTCACTTTTATTCTGCACTGCCTTTTTGTTGCTCTATCTGCCGTGTATTCATTGCAGTAATGAAAAACTATATGAAACCACAAGCATGCAGCGCGCCTTCATAAAATGATCAAGGAAGAAAATCTTTTTGGACCAGGGATGCAAATCTGCAGCCCTTCTGCTCACACGACCTCGTTACTCGGATCAGCCCACAGTATAACATTCAAGTTATCACAATCTGGCCCCTAAGGGGTACGCGACTGTCGCCAGCACGCTGAAGCCACACTGCACGTGGCCATCAGGTTTATGATCTACAAACTGGGTAGTTTTATTTCAGCCAGTGACACAGAAGAGGTTTCAGCAGTGTTTTAAGTCTGTCCCAGAGTCCGATCCTGCTCCAGTTATGCCCCAGCCATTCCCTCAGAGGTTAACTCCTTTTTTAATAGTAAGAGGGAACCAAAGTCTGGAGTCCTGCGACTGGCTGCCCGGCTGCCATCTCCCCTTACAGGGCACGAGCCTCCTCCGGCTGCTTTTCAGGCAGATGTCTCCCCCGACCTCCACGCTCAGCACCAGAACCCGACCCCACCGGGACACCCACTGCCCACCTCGCTCGGGCAGGATCAGGCCCACCGTCGGCACGAGGTAGACTTACTTGTGGGGTGGCATGTACCACATATGGAGATTTCTTTCTACTCGAGACCATTTTTAGCTTTCAATTTAAGCATCCTCTGTAATCTTAAATATTCTGGTCTCCTGACTCCCAGACGCGTACTCCTAAAAAAAAAAAAAAAAAAAAAAAAAAAAAAAGAATATATTCCAGAAAGGAATAGTTACAGAAAACGAGTATATTCATTATCAGACTGGAAACACCTTGTCTTCAGCCATTAATTTTAAGGGAAGTCAGCAGACTTCAGTGCAACAGGAACACAACCTTATTGGGTTTCAAACACGTTTTTTACAATACTGTGTCAGGAAAAGCCATTAGATAGAGTTATATTGGTAATCTGAGCCATCTTTCGAGAAAAACAAATGCTGTTCTTCCCATTACAGGTAGGTATTGTTTCAAAACCTAGAGAGACACGCTTGCTTGTGCTGCAATGGTATTTATTGCACATAGACCAATTACTTACACAGTAGTAAATTGCACCAGAGTATAAATATGTTATAAAACACACACAGAGAGGAAAATGGAAATGACACACAAGTGCTAAAATAACAGCAGATTCACGTGGGCACTTGGAAATAAAAATAAAAATAATAAAAGTCCCTTAAGATATTTTAATTTATAATATGGATATATTTACAGTACCTTCATAAAATAATATTAAAAAGTCACTCTCTCAATAAAGCTATAACAGATCAGACAAAACCAGAAATCAGTTTCGAGGTCGGCGTTATTCAAACCTCGGTTTCATTTTTAATTTCCATGTGTCTACGTGTGTGCAAGAAACATCTTCAAATAACTTTACAACTCTTAACACTGTGCAAAAAACGGCTTTGTTGCCATTTAAAAAAAAAATTGTGCAGTACATTGTTTCTGGGATTCCCCCCCCCCCCGTTCATCTGTAATTAAAATGAACAAGCTGCAGAAGGCTCTTTGCTCCCCCCCGTTCCTCCCTCCCTTTTTCATAAAATACTATTAGTGGTATGTAAATATGCTGTTTAATATAAACATGGTCCGTTTATTCCCCTGTACAATATGCACAGTTTGAGGTAGAAGTTTCTCAGCCTGACTGCTATTGTCTGGCCGAAGGAGATAAGCACAACTCACTGCTTGCTGATGCGGAGGGAAAAAGCACAAGAGCGTGCGTTGGGGGGGTTTTAACCCCTTTCAAAATACACCTGTGCTCCTCATTGCTCACTATTTTTCTCCATCGCTACTCTGCAGAAGAGGGGGGCACAGCTATGCCGAGCTTAAAACTCATCTTCCCCGCGGGTCCGTGCTCTCCGCCTGGAGCACCTGCCCTACGGACCCTGCGCCTCCCCAAAAACTGCCCGGTGCTGGGGCTGACGGAATGAAACCTGGGGTGGCCGACAGCCCCGGGTGAGGTGGGGGACAGCCGGGACGCCGGCTGCAGCCAAACTTGGCAGCTAAACACCACCACCTCCATGATCTGGTCCAACCACCAGCACAGTCCTGGGACAACTCACCCCAGTGATGGACGCTCCTGCCACAGCCCCTTCCGAAAGCGCTTCTCCTAAATATAAGCTGGCTATCTTTGGGACGGGCTGTTTATTTTCTTTGTTCTCTGGTCAGTGGGTTTCCTGTTTGCTGTAGTTTCAGATGAGGTATGTCGTACACGAGTTCACCTGCTTTTATTCCTAAGTAAACACCCGCTCTCTCCCCGCTAAGCCAGGGATCAGTTTTGCTTGGCACTAGCTTTATGACTGGGCAGCTGCCAGGGATTTCTCTGCTCCCGTGTGTCTCCCTGCCTGCCTTTCCCCCTGCCCCGAGTCCGATGCAGCCCCCCATGTCCACCCACCCCCCCCTATACCCTGGACTCC
>NW_009647731.1:6595804-6596160 GCF_000708025.1 Charadrius vociferus | reverse complement strand
CCCCCCCGCGGTGCCGCGCCCCCGCCGGTCGGCTTTCCGAGGGCAGCAGAGCAGCCTCTTGAAGGCCTTACGAAAGTCGGGGCTGCGACAGTAGATGATGGGGTTGAAAGCGGAGTTGGCGTAGCCCAGCCAGTTGAAGAAAACAAACAGCCAGTCCGGCACCAAGTCCCTGTTGAAGACGTTGACGATGTTCACCAGGAAGAAAGGGAGCCAGCAGAGGGTGAACACCCCCATGATGATGCCCAAAGTCTTGAGGGCTTTCTGTTCCTTCATGGCCATGATCCGGGAGGTCTTCCGCTTGCTGGCTCGGCCGTTGCCGAGGATGGGCTGGTGGTGAGGGTGAGGGGGCGGGGGCG
>NW_009647731.1:6594251-6594890 GCF_000708025.1 Charadrius vociferus | reverse complement strand
GGTGGGCGGGGGGGGGGGGTGGGGGGGCGGGGGCGGCTGCGGCTGCTCGTGGCTGCCGTAGAACCGGCCCTCGCACCTATCGATCTTCCTGATCTGTTCTTTGGCCTCTCTGTACACCCGGAGGTACACAAAGATCATGATGAGGAGGGGGATGTAAAAAGAAATGATGGACGAGGCGATGGCGTAAGCCCTGTTGGTGACAAAGTCGCAGCAGCCCGGGTCCTGGTAGCACTCCAGCGCCTGGGGGTCCTCGTCCCGCCACCAGTGCATCATGATGGGCAAGAAGGAGACCAGAGCGGAGATGGCCCAGACGGTGCAGATGATGCCCTTAGCCCGACCCTTGGTCATGAGGCTCTGGTATCGGAAAGGCGAGGTGATGGCCAGGTAGCGGTCGATGGCAATGACGCACAAGGTCTCGATGCTGGCCGTCACGCAGAGCACGTCCAGGGAGGTCCAGCACTCGCAGAGGAAGGATCCCCAGAGCCAGGTGCCCCGCACCACCAGCGTGGCCCCGAAGGGCACCACCAGCAGCCCCATCACCAGGTCGGCGCAAGCCAGCGAGGTGATGAAGAGGTTGGTGAGGGTCTGCAGCCGCTGCGTGCGCCCGATGGCCGCGATCACCAGCACGTTACCCGCCAC
>NW_009647731.1:6565606-6593959 GCF_000708025.1 Charadrius vociferus | reverse complement strand
GCCCCGCCCCACCGCCCGACAGCCAATCGGCATCGAGGGGGGGCGGAGCCTCCCGCCCCGCCCCGCCCCTCCCGGACCCGTGGTGTCCCCCCTGCCTGTATCCCCATCGCTGCTCTGCCTGCGCTCTGCCTGCGCCCTGCCTGCACCCTGCCCGCATCCAGCACTGTTGGCATCATTCTCCATGGAAAAGCAACGGGCGCCTGTCAGGGAGTGCAGCGATAGGATGGGGGGTAACGTTTTTAAACTGAAAGAGGGGAGATTTAGATTAGATATTAGGAATAAATGGAGGTGAGAGGGTGGTGAGGCACTGGCACAGGTTGCCCAGAGAAGCTGTGGCCGCCCCATCCCTGGAGGTGTTCAAGGCCAGGTTGGATGGGGCTTGGAGCAACCTGGTCTAGTGGGAGGTGTCCTTGCCCATGGAGGGGGGTTGGAACTAGGTGATCTTTAAGGTCCCTTCCAACTCTGACCAGTCTATGATTCTATGTGTGTCCCCTGCCCCAGCCCAGACAACCCCAGAGCCTGGGACCCCCTGTAAAACCTTCTGGCTTAAGGGATGGTGCTACCAGCTCTGTGCAGGGTCTGTGGCTATGGCTTCTCCCCTTCGTCAGCTTCGTTTTCTCCATCTTCCCCAGCCCTGCCAGACCGAGCCACTGCAGGACTGGGAGGTGGAAGTCCCAGCTTTCCTGGTTTCTGGCTTTCCTCTGTTGCATTGGACAGGTCTCTCTGGACTTTTAAAAATGCAGCTTTTACCCTGTCTGGTCAAACCACACTAAATCTAGGGACTGCTGCAAGAATTAGCACTGTTATTTGGTAATGAGCAATAAAGCACATGAAGCATCCCGGGGCTGTAATGCTCAGATAACAGACCTCGAGCAAATCCCTGGCCGGCTCTCATCCACTTCCATGAAACCTGCTGCTAGGAACTACTTGGGCTGGATTCTCATTTACTTGTTCAGCCCTCTATTTGGCTCTGAACCTGGAAGATTACTCTTGGGTGCATTTAACTGTTTTACTCCTCTTTTAAACCTCTTAAAATAATGTGAAACAGCTGTTGGGTAAATGAGAGTGAGGTCCCCTCTTTCCTTTTTTTTAATCTTCGGCATGTCTTACAGCAGCACCAAACATTCCCCGCAGCAGTCTGAGAGCAACTGGAAGGCACAGTTATTTTTTTTCCCCCCTATATATACTTATTCGGCTAAGACTGCTCTGCTGTTCCAGCTGGACCATAAAAATCCCTTCCAGGCTTAGAGTTGATTTACAAGGTCACAACCTAGGAGCTATTTATTTATTTATTTACACGCTGTTTATTTAACCCTGACTAAAGGCCACACACCAGCCACGGACCTGCTGCTTGGCAAACTATTCCCTCACGTTCCCATGGACTTTGCTGCTCGTCATCTGCTGGAGCACAGCGCGACCCTGTTTGGTGGGAAGGGCGGGAGGTACGGCATCTTCATGAGCAGAGGGAGACCTAATGCTGAATGAAAACCAGAAGGATTGCAGCTGGGAGTATTTGTCCAGGGCTGGTATCTGTAACACCAGTTTTAAAAAATAATAATCTGAAACCAGGTTAGGACAGAGGAGTTTGGGGGTAGAAACACATTTTTTTTCTACATCTAGCTGGAACACTTAAAGCAGGTACGAGTCCTGTGGTGCATCACCACACCAAAGCCTTCACAGCTGAGACTCTTGGATGGATTTTGTGAGTGTGTGTAGTCCATTTCAGTGCAAAATCAAGCAGATCAAAATCTGATAAAATCTTAAATTCTTTTTCGAAGATGACACTGACAATGGCAAACAGTGTTGAGGGTACCATGTGGCTGTTTTGCTTGCTATTCCTGGAGCATCATCCATCTGTCATCTGTTCAGATCCATTATTGCTCTAGTATCGTTGTACAATTAATAAAAAATGTAACCTAATCAAATGCCAGCTCTTTGCCTATCAAGCTGTGCTATCAGATCTCCAGTTGGAGATCCTCATCCTCCTGTAAGCTTTAAGGTTGGAGAAGTAAAGGAAATTACTAGCAAGTATGCAATAAACCAGAAGACGCATAATCATGCGTTGCTTCCCAGTATCTTTGTTGGTTCAACAAGCATCAATCTGGAATGCCAGATCAGAGCTGGAGCCAGAATGTCTTTGGGAAACAATGCATCTCCAAAGGAAAAAATAAGCAAATTTATGATTTCTGTACAGAACACCCCTCTGGCTCTTGCAGCACAGAGCACTCAAATAATCACAGTAGGCTTAACCCCTTTCAGAGCATTACCTTTTGCAAATCTCCTTTAACTCAGAATTTCCTTGGTTTTTTGAATTTCAGACAGCTCTTTAACATGATTTTAATATAGCTCTTTTTTTTTTTTTTGCATATTATTTAAGGGTATCAGGTCAGGAGAAGAGCTCTTGAATCCATTCAGAAATGGATTGTTTCTACTAGCTCTCCCAATCACAGTTTTTAATCGGCAATTGATCTATTTTTTCCCCTTGGAAGTCATTAAAAAAACCCAAACAAACTCTTAGTAGTTTTTAGGACAAATCAGTCTTATGTTGCGCAGAGCATAATGGATAGATCCGATTGAAATCAAAATGTATTGCATTTGAGGAACCCTGTTGGCATGAGCTGTGAAGCTTCAACCTTTCAGGAACTGGAGTAGGTTATCTAGGTATATTTTTAAACCCAGTCCTTTGAGATGCTTTGCACAGCTTCCTGCTTGTCCTCTTGCCTCTCTCCGTGCAAAACAGATTGCAAGATGAGGGTCCTATTGCATAGGTATGCATCTACATACATGGCGCTGCCCTGGGGAATGTCAGCAGCACCAGCAGCGGGGCAGGAGACTGGAACAGGGCTGGGCACTGGGGCTGACACCTTCCTTTGGTGTTGCGGTGGCTGGGGCAGCACCGGGGGCAGTGGATTTGCTGTTGCCCAGCTCCGTGTCCTGGGGACAGACAGGTGACTTGCTGCTGCAGCCCATCCCTGGATCTCCAGGGATGCTCTGAGCTCTGGGTACCACGTCTTGGCACTCTCACGTGGCCTGCGAGGTTGGTTGGAGAGCGAGGATGTCGGCAGAGAGGTGACGAATGTTTACAGAAGCATGGTGGGGTTAGCAGATGAGGAGAGTGAAGAGACAATTTTAGCTTGTTGAAAACATAATCTCTTAATGTAGTTGGAGGAAGAAAAAGTTTTCAGGGAGGGAGAGGAATAATTTAGATGAATACGAGGAGATTTAATGAGTGGTAATGTGATGAAAGGAAAGATTTGATATGAGTATCTGAAAGAGCTTTTAGGACATCAAACCCATTAGGTTGCCAGGAGTGGCAGTGGATGTCTCATCACTGAGGCCTTTATACTTGGGTTTATCAAAACCCTAATTTTCATCTTTGAATCAAACTGCATCATGTCTAAGACTGGACTTTCCCAGCTCTTATTTTTAGCTTTAACGTGGCTTCTTACCACATCTCAGCAACTTGGGTCTTGACAAGTAACCTTCAGTTTTCCCTAGGCAAAGAAAAATAAACAGTTATCATTTTTACCAGGTAACCAGCTGGATTTAAGGAAGCTTTTCTGGAGAAATGAAGTGAAGGAGCAGTTTCTCTGTGGCTGTGAGGCTTGCGTAGGTAGAGCAGAAATCTTCTGTGGGCCAGCAGCTGGGATGAGCAGTTGCCTGCCAGGAGCAAGGGGTGACTGGGCTGCTGCTTATGACCCAAAAGGATCTTATCTTCTTTGTCCAGCCTTGGTCCAGTCATGTCCTCATTGCAATCAAATTCAGGTACTGTCATTATTAGCATAATATCCTCTTAAAATATTAACTGTTTGTTCTCCTAAGGCATCAGTCAAAGCCTGCTGAAATGCCTGGAAGGCCTCCCACTGAGTTCAGTGAGCTTCATGTTATTGTCATTCTTTCTCTGGACAAAAAGTTCTATGTAAAAGCAAACAAAAACTGCATTTGCTGTCCCCTTTTCTTCCTCCTGTCCTCCTAAATCCCTTTTGAAACTTAGCATACATCTGAGAAACCATTTTGTGTTGCTTACCTGGACAGTTTGACTAAAACCTGAACTGAAGGAAAGCAGATGAGAAACAGCTCTCCAAGTCTTCATGTGAATTGATCAGGCTTCACCCTCTCTGTGTTGTCCCAGGAAGAAACTGTCACTTGGCTCTGTTCTCGTTGGACATTTGTTATTAGAGAAATAGAGACATGATGGAACACTGCCACAAGATCCATGTCTCTTGTTTTTAAAATAAACATCTTGGCTTTGACTTGACGTTTATTTTCCATAAATGCCTCAGCTTCAATTTGGCATTTCAGCAACAGCAGGAGGCTGTTATCCTGTGACAACATGCAATTCCATTGACATTATCTCTTGATTACATGTGACTGCACCAAATACTGTATGTAGTTGCTTTTAGTTAAACAATGCCACAAAAATACAAACCAAATGTATTAAATAACAGAAATGGCCATACTTTTCAGCCCTATACAGTGCGTGTGACACCATAATTACATGAGGGATGCTATGTAGTAGCGTGTGCTATGTTAGTAAGCACACTCTGAGTTTGACCTCATGGGACCAAAGTAGTGAATGCCTATTAATTCGTCTTGACTCAAGGGCTGTGGTTGATGTGTTGGTCAACGTGTACAGGACTGAGTGTATCAACAGTTTGAAAAACTCTAAACTAATCTGAAGACAGACAAATAAGTCCTGATGGTCTGGAACACCCCACCACAGTAACCCAGCCCTTGTTCAGAGCTTATTTTTTTTTGTCAGGAGACCCTCTCACAAGCAGGCTGATTCCCTCCAGGTGTTAAAAGAGATGCAATGACTATCTGTCTCTCTGTCTCTGTCTCTCATACACTGAGTAAAAAGAGGCTGAGGAACAGCCAAGCCAAAGGCCTCCTTGTCTCCTGAAATCTGTGTTGTATTCTTGCTAAAAAGCCAAACCTCAGGAAAATGCTGAGTTTGACCAGTGAATTCAACCCTATTCAATCCTTCCAGAATGGACTGAGGACTCTTTTTTTTTTTCCCTAGTGCCCTTCAGAAATGCCCAGACTTTGAAGAACCTCTGATTTCCTCTGTAGGATTGAGGCCAGCTCTCTATTTTTTCTGTATTTCCTGAGAATCGTGATGCATTTTGTAATCCTACCCACAGTTTTAAAGAAGTGTAGGGCCCTGGCCTGAGATGAGTGGGAAAGGTGTCCCTTTCAGAAGGCAGGTTTGGTCTTGTACGTGCAGAAGAAGTTTGTACTGGGAGTAAAACTTCTGGCTCATGCCAAGTGTATTTATTTGTCATACAGAAGCCTGATTCAAAAGGAGTTACACCAATGTCCGCTTGTTAAAGACCTGGCTCTTTGTCTATCTAGGTGCTCATTTTCAACATTCCCTTCTCCAGCCTTACTCTGTCCTGCTCAGAGGAGGTCTGCAGTTCAACTTTTCAATATCTCCCTCAGGAGAAATTCTTATTTCACTTTTCTCAGTGACACACTGGAATCTACATGATCCAGACTTGCTGTTGTTGACTGAGCCCTTGACTGATGTCCCAGTTCAAAGAGTGCTTTTACCATTGTGTTACCATTCACTCTGCAGGAATGAATTTTCCTTGTGCAAAAGCAATGTTCAAACTTTACTACGAACAAGCCATGTTTGGTGTTTCTGGAAGCAGAGTGTTCTTTTTTCTATTGACACAATTTTTATAAAGTAAATTCTCATAATTATTTGACAGAAGCGTTTTATTTGCAATCTAAACTAATATTAATCTGGAGCAATAATAATGAGCTCATTAATCCAGATTATAACTAAGAGTTGCCTTTAACTGCTCAATTTGCCAGGTCTCACTGTTTGCATCCCCCTGTGCTTTCTTGACATCCAGACTCCTCCACAAAGACACTGGCACTGTGAGAAAAGCCTGACCAAGGCTGCCTCTTTTTTAAGCATCAGTGATTCCTTTGAGAGGGGTGGCGAAACATTTTACAGCAGGCCGGAAAATTCTGCGGTGGCCAAAGCCTTTGTTTATACAGAGAGATTGTGGTCGGAGACCAGAGCAGAGGAGTGACGACTAGGAGTCCTCTGAGATTTTACTCTATTCCTGCTTCAACGCATATTGGCTGCAGGAAATGGCTTTATTTCTTCATCCCGATGCTTACCCATCTGTAGGATGAATCTTGCGTGCTTTGGGAAATATCTCACTCTTTAATTGGAACAAAAAGCTAACCCTTTACGAGCACCCACTGAGGTGTGGGCATGAGGTGCAGTGAAAAGGCACAGTGACACTGTTTTGGGGTCGAGCAACATGCTGGTTAGTGAAGCGTGTAAGCCAAAAAATCATTTCTTTCCCCTTCACATCACGGAGGACTATAGCACCTAAGCTAGTGGCTGGAACATGCAAAAAGACTAATTCAGGTGGCCTGGGGTGGAACCAGCATTTTCAGATGTTTGGGAAACCTGTGTCTATGTTCTGGATGGCAAGAAATGGACTTGAGCAGTGTGGCTGCAGGCCCGGCTCTGGCTGGCTGTGAGGGTGGTTGCGTGGCTAAGACTGATTTGGATGTCTGGGCAGCCCAGTGTTGTTGGCTGAGTGCCTCCAGATGTAAGACTCAGGCGGGGAATGGGTTACAGCTCCAACTGCTTTCTTTTAAGCAAGAAAAGTCAACTGCAGTTCATTCTAACTCAGGGCAGTACCCTGGGAAAGAGCTCTGAATAGTTGAGATTATGTCACAACATGCGAAAAAGCTGAATGGTTATTCCTTTTTGGTGGCGTTACAAATGCCTTTTGAAGCTGTTGCAAATTTTCTTTTTCTAACATGTCTTTCAGGCAGCGCATAATGTTCAGTGACAGGCTTTTTCTAAGTAATGATCCTCATAAGTTGCCTTAGTATCTTTTAAAACAACTCAAGCCTTTTTTTTTTTTTTTTTTTCCTTTTCGTTAAGGGGAAGAATAAGCCTTGCCTTAGATTTCATAAGCAGTAATTGCTGCCTGTTAGCACCCAGCCCTAGCCCTGTGTGTCCTCTCAGCTAGCTATCAAATACGCAACACTAACCTGCCATGCCACATATGAACAGAGCAAAGCTACTTTAAAGTGATGAGGGATGTACCCCTCCAAAAGGTGTTGGGATCCCGACTGCTTTCATTTGGTGCAAATAATCATAGGATTAGCTATAAGAGGAAGAAATACTATGAAGCATCAGAGTTAGATGGGTGTCAGGCAGAGCCATGTGAAGTTGCTATTATGTAACATAAGAAAATCTAAAAGCTTATAGTTATCAAAAAAAAAATCTGTCCATGGAAACCTATTTCAACAACTTTGGCCTAATTCTGTGGGGTTGCTCTTCCCTAACCTGTTGCTTTGGACGTCTCTGATATGTGTCTTGGATATCTAATTCTGGAAATTGCTGAGAAAGTTTGAACAACCTTAACATTAACCTTAGATATAGTCATCGCATGTCATTAAGTAAAAACTGCTGTGGTTCATTTGTCACAGAATGAACAGTTGACTTGCACCCACCTCAGATCAGGGCGAAGTAGTCTGCTACCAATTGCAGACCACCACAGTCCTCTGGCAAGTGGCAAAGGAGAAGTGCTGGAATCCTGTTGTGCCTACTTCTTCTAAACACATTCACTGTGTTTAAGCCAATGCTTTAAGTAACACATCTGCTTCTACTATCCTCTTCTTGCTGGCTATGAGACACCCCTGCTGACCATTTCTTGTTGGTCTCAATACTGCTGATTTGGATTAAGCTGTTTGTCACCTACTCACATTTTGCTTTTCAATAGTTTCGGACCAGGACATGCCCTTTTTTTCTTCTATCTGTCGTAAAATCGTGCAGAGATACTGATAAATTGCTCTACTCTTCACCAGTTTGCTTATCTATTTGTGATAACGAATTAAATTATGATATTTCAGCTCTGCAGGTAACAGCATATCTCCGATGGCAAATCCTCTGTTCAGGTACCACCCATTGGGAGGTATCTCTTCAGTCTGCATTTAGCACCAGACACCCGGCATGAGAAGGTGAAGTGCTCAGCATTCCCCAATTTCCTGGAGGTAAAGTAGATAAACGAGTACTCTGTACTTCTGAAAATCTGGCCAGAATATAAAGCTATATAACTACACCTTCCAGTAAAATGATTGTGGTTTTAAATCACAGCTGTAACTAGTAATAGAGCTGAAGTGACCCTGGGTCTGGCTTTGGTCTCAATGCCTTTCTTTTCATCATAACTTGTCTCAAAGTCTTTTTTTGAGCTAAATGAGTCTCCTGCATTTAAAACTCTGTGTTGTTTTGGCATTGGAGTCTGACAATAATTTTGCGTGACTATAGTCTTTGCTTAGAAATTTGTATCTGATATTCTGTCCTTGTTATGGGCGCCATAAACTCCCAAGCAACAGAGCATGAACTGCATACCTTCCAGTATCTGAAGAGGGCCTGCAAGAAGGCTGGAGAGGGAGTTTTTACAAGGGTATGTAGTGACAGGACAAGGGGTAATAGCTTTAAACTGGAAGAGGGTAGATTTAGAACAGATATTAGGAAAAAAAATCACTATCAGGGTCATGAGGCACTGGAACAGGTTGCCCAGAGAAGCTGTGGATGCCCCATCCCTGGAGGTGTTCAAGGCCAGGTTGGATGGGGCTTGGAGCAACCTGGTCTAGTGGGAGGTGTGCCTGTCCATGGCAGGGGAGTTGGAACTAGGTGATCTTTAAGGTCCCTTCCAGCCTAAGCCATTCTATGATTCTATGTCAGCTCAGCCTTGGCAGCTCCAGTCCACCCCTACGCCTCTCCTGACAATCTGTGCTGGTGGTGCAATCACCATAGACTTCAGGGCTCCTTCATGGATGGTGAAGCCACAACACTGGTGAAGTTATAAGGCTAATCTTAAGGTCTTAAACCTAAAGAGATGGCAGAGGGGAGGCCCTGATCCAGCCTGGTAGTGCTAGATCAGATTCCCAGGGATTTGGGGAAGATTGGAGGGTACTTAGCCCCTTGCAGGATTCGGCCATTAGTAAACATCCCCCCTGAAAATTACAAAGCCTTCTTTCCAGACTCCTCAAGCTGTAATTAGCTTTAATAATTGTATGAAAGAGGAGGGAAATGACATGCAGCATTAGTGTTAGTAACCTCCTCAACATGATGCCTCTTCATGGGGATGTCCCGAGTAAATCAAGTCCCAAGAAAAGTATTTCTCTTGAAATGACATTGCCTTTGACAACAGATCACAGTATTTGCCACCTTAATCATTCTACCCATTTTTATGCTTAGAAAAATTACTTAAGTTCTAGAAATTGTATCTTTTTTATTAAAAAAAAAAGATGGAGAGAGCGAGGTAGTCAGTTGGTGTGGGTAAATTGCCAAAGTTGTAGTGACTTCTCTGGAGCTTTACTGGAGGCATTTAACACAGCTCTGCCAGTCCTATGTTTCTCTAGTTTTGTTCAGCATCGGTCATTCTTGAGTCCTATCTCAATTTTCATTGTAAGAGCCTAATTTTGAATTCAGCTTAACTAGACCTCCCTTTTCCCCTTCCTCTTCAATCAGCAAGATATTTAATAATATACAAATACCTCACTGTGCTTGAAGCTGAATTCATTTATGGTCAAGTGACATAAATGGCACCTGCTAGAAATTCTTGATATACCTGCTGCTTATATACAATGCTTTCGGACAAAAAGGGAGATTAACCTTTTTTAAAAAAAAAGTTTTCTCTGTTAGCTGTTATACTTAATGCATATAACTCCCTCATATCCGAGTAGCAAAAAATTACAGCTGCCAATAAATTTGTAATGCATTAGTAACAATGCCGTAATTGCATCTAATAAATACTTTCTCTGCCCTCACTGGGCTTTTGTGAAGCTGAATAGCTGTGAACCACTTTTGCAGTCCTCATCTGAAAGGTCTCCTATAGACAGAATAATATTACTATTTTAAATAGCAGAACTGTTGCTGAGCCACCTCTGTGTTCAAGCTGTTTTTGACAGTAACCACAGGCAGTCTCGAAATCTGAAACTGCTAAGCTCATAGTTAGCTTAGCTATTCTCACTCAGCAAACACCTTGTTCCTTATGATTTATTTATCCCTTTATTCTGCAGACTATCCAGGAATGAGATTGGGGGTTTTTACACATTAATTATTCATAATGATTCAAGGAGTTTGTTTATGCAAACACATTTCAGGCCACAGGCTCTCTATGAACTCTTTGCCTTCCTAATTGCCTTGCGTATTTGCTGTTCATCATGTGCTGCCCACAGAACTCATGGATCACGGCAAACCATATCATGTGGCACTGCTTTTGTTCTCTGACTGATGAGTCTCAAACCCAGGAAAGGTGTTCCTGGAACACACGGGAGGGTTTCTGACATGAACGTTAGGGCATCTTGCTGTTTCCCAGGTCTCTGCAGCCCTCATCCAACAGTTCCTGAAATGGCAGATTCCCTCTCACTATTTTTGGAGACTGAGTTGAGCAGCTAGCATTGCTCTCAACTTTTTATTTCAGTTGCCACTAGCAGTTGTAGTACCGGGGAGGTGGATGGTTTGAGTGAGATAGGAGAATGACTGAATCTGGCACGTGGCAACACAGGTGCCCTTCTACATACCTAAACCAGGCTAGTCAGGTCAAAGTTAGGAGGGAAATCAAAGGGACAGACAGGTTAAATGACTTTCCCAGTGGCACCCAGAAGGACTGTTGCAAGGTTGGACTGCAACTCACAACTTCAGCATCTCCATCGATGTTCAGTCCGTGGGATTGCTGCCTACTGATTCCACCAAACTTGTCTTTTTCTCTTTATACCCATTTCCTGCTCTTATTACTCTTGGCATCAGCCACCGTACCATGAAAAGACATTCTTGTGGGAGCAGGACTAAGGGGGTAGGGCCTTTGTTCCTCTCAGTGAGAAGGTCTGGTAATCCTGACATGCTGTAAGGTCTCTGGGGATCGGTGATCAGTATTGCACAAGCATCACAAGCAGGAGTTACATGCAAGGCATAAAATAATCCCTCTACTCTATTGAGAATAGAGTAGCAAATGAATGCCTGGCATTAGTCTACTGGCAATGCCTGTGTCCAGATCTGGGTGCCAACTTTGAGAAATATGTGAGCCTAGTGGCATGATCCCAAAAGCAAGCAGTGAGAACAACCAGAGGCCTTGACACTGTGACTGGAGTGGAAAGACTGAAAGAACTGGGTTTGTTTACTCCAGAGACATCACTAAGGGGACACAATGATGGTGTAAAATGTTCCTGCAAAGAAGAGAGGAATAAACTGTTCTCTACTGGATACAGGACAAGAAGGAGTGGACATACATTGCAGCAAGAGACATTTAAGCTGCAGTGGAGACAGCTGGACTCCGGTCTGGGTTGCCTGGGAAGGGAGTAACTTTGTGCACTTAAGTGAGGTCTCCAGGTTAGGAGCATCACTGAACTTTAGAGTTTAAACTTCTATATGTAGTAAAGACAGATGTTAATTCCAGCTGTGCTTCAATTTTCTTTGAAGAAGCTTTTCCCTCTACATTGACTAGTGAGGGAGCCCAGCTTCCTACATTAGTGAATTCGTTTAAGTGCCTAAAGTTAAATGGGATGGATTTGGGCCTCAGCAACTTGCCTTTACCCTGTGACTCATCATCAGACCCCGTGGGTCCTATGTCGTGGTCTCCAGTTTCTGCTTTCATCATTGCTTTTTGGTTTCCTTGCTGCATTCAGCATCAAATCTTTGCTACACAGAATTTTGAACAACCTTAGCATAGTACGTATTTCTGGTTCTTCAGGAAGGTTAAAGATTTGTTTACTGCACCAAACTGTGTAATGAATTGCCCTTTGAATATATAAACATGATTCTGAAGGCTCTACCAGCTAAGCCATTTCTCTTCTAAAATAATTGGTAATTAATAACATTTTACCTAGTGGGTCGTATTCCAGTGTAAGTGCTAAAAAGCCAGATAAATGGGAAATAGATTTTAGTCTCAGTTTTCAATGATTCTTTATAAATATGAGCAAGTAGAGTAAAAAAAAAAAAAAAGATACCATGGCAACATCCTAATAATCTGACTGCCCTATCAGGTCAGAAGATGTAGCATTAAAAAAGTCTATCTATAGCCCCATTACTGTGGACTAAGGCAGTATTGGGCAATTGTGTTAGGTTAATTAACACCAAACACTGTTTTGTAGCAGAGCAAAGACCCCCTCCCCAGAAGAACCATACTAAAACTCTTGGCCTAAAACTCTAGAGGTTGTACATTTAGAAAAACTGAAGTCTGTCTTAAATGTTCTCTGGCTTTGTTGTGGTTTCTGGTTTTTTGTTTGTTTTTCTGAGCCATTGGGGTGTGCTCGCTTTGTTTTCCACATTGTATGCCTATAAGCAAAGATGAGGGTCTCCAGTGAACTCTATGGAGCTTAAACAGGGAAAACCATGGACTGGAGATTTAAAACTGGAATCAAAACACTTGTGTTGGAAAAGCTACTGCAGCATGACAGGAGGTCTGTAACATGGCATATTCTATACCTATGCTTCCACGGTCACTGTTAGAGGCAGGAATGAACGCTGATGGGATGACTGCAAAGCAGGATGATGATTCTAGACTGTCTTCTCAAGGAAACAAGCCTTATAAACTCACCCTCCCAGTGCTGTGTGCACATACAGGTCTTTCCTCCTGTTGGCTAATTTCAACCAAGGTTGACAGAGGACAAAAGATCGCTGGTAGAATAGACTCCTAGAAGTATTAATGGAAATAGGAGCTGCATCGAGTGAAGAGAGCCTACTAGTGCCTCACTTAGGGAAAGGCAGCAGCAGGGCTCCTTTCACAGCAGATACCAAAGAACCCACACAACAGAGATCTATTTGAAATGCAGCTTCCCACAGTTTTAATTTTCACAGGAGTAATTGCTTAAAAGATATTTGGTTGGAGTTATGGCACGTAGACACTCTGCTGCCACCTACTCCTAGTCTCCCCAGCCCCAAGGACTTTGAACACTTTAGCTTCCTATTGACAAATTAAAAAAGAAAAAAGACAATTTAAAACATCTCCTAGGAATTATATTCCTCTGTCCTGTATTTTTTTCCCTCCAGCTAATCTTCATTTCATACTCACTGTAGTTATTATTACAAGTCAGGATTGGCTTTTTTTTTTTGATTGCCAGCTCAACCAGGTCTACTTGATACCTTATAATCAAAATCAAGCTGTATTTTTCTTCCAGCTCTATAAACAGCGAAGCTCCTGGACCCGGCTAGACCATAGCTACCGCTCTTACACTGCTGTGAAGGCATGAACTGTATCAGAGCACAGCTTGCTTCTGCAGCTGCTTTGGCTCCAGAGGGGTGTTTGTGTCAGTAAACTAATCACACATGACTTGGACAAGAGGCAGGCAGGAGCAGATAAGGGGCTGTTTTTGCAGAGTCCGTTCTTTGTCCATGACCATGTTTTGGTGAATGAAATCATCGCAGTGCAGACAGCAGTGTGACTGAACAGGAAAGGAGCCTGGTTGCCCCTTAGTTACAATCCCCACTTGGTTATGTGCTCCCAGCCTTGGACAAGTCAGTTAACCCTTGTGTGACTCCTTCTCTAAGCAGTCAAATTTTGTGTAAGAAGAGTATCCTGTTGTCTGAAGGTGGTGAACTTTAATACCTTTAAAAATAACATATATAATAAACAAGCAGGCAAATGGGAAACATGCTTTAGCTTCCACTTAGGAAAGAGAAGTAAAAACCTTCCCAGTGATTTCCTCAAATATGTGACAGAATAGGAAGAAATAGCATTTTTTTTTTAAGTGTAAGATTTGTCCCTCCAATATGAGTGGTAAGCTAATAACTGGGATGTTGTTAGTCCTAGTGCCATGAGCTACATAGGGCAGAGTGTAGTTCCATTAGAAAAAATATCTGCTATCTCTCTTCCCTAGATGCAATGTGAATCCATCAGTAGTTTCCCAACTGAGAAATTCCCACATTTGTCATTCTGGTGAGTGAAATGGAGACGGTCTGTCTGTGAGTGCTGCCCACAACATATCAACCTGGCTTTGTCCCTTCACAGCACAGCACAGCCCAGACCCTGCTTTCAAACAAGGGGGCCCCCTCTTTTTTCTCTGGGTAAACATCACAACCATTTGTAGCTTGATGTGCCTGGTAAGTAGCAATCATCATTTATTCTTGCTGTTTTTATGGGGTGCTCACAGTGGCCACTTGTCTGGCATGTAACTTATTTTGAACCACCATGAGAAGAAAGATGCCAGTCATGTTGGACCTCCCAAGTCCTTGAGATCCTGCACAGTTGGCAGAACAGCACATTTCTTAACAGCAACTGGTAAACAAAAGGGAAATTCAAAGAGAAGAGTCAAAATACCTGGAGGGCTTTTTTGTGGCCAAATTGAGAGGTAAGAAAGACCCCAATGTTCACTTGTTTTGCTCAAGGAGAAGTGAGATGTGTTCTCAGTGTGGAAATTCTGGTTTCACCAGAGATGAAAGATTACCTCCAATTGACATCAGAAGAGCTGAGACTCCCTCTGCAGTGCCTGGATGCCCAGCAAGAGCCATTCCCAACAGGCACAGCAGATGAGCTACAGTGTGCCCTGCTGGGCTTGAAAGCAGGTGTGCCTTCAAAACAAGACCTAATTTTGAAAATTTGATTGACTGCATGTGTTCTTAATTTCACAGGAAGATGATTGCAGGAAGGAAAGGGGCTCAGGTGAGCTGTGAAGGGAAAGAAAACAGCCACTATGTGGCAGATATCAGCTCTGTTGTGCTGTTGAAGAGGACTGCTGTGAACACAGATGGAGAAGACCTTGTGTAAAAGGGAGTGGGGTTAGCAGCATAATGGGAGATGTCCTGAAGAACAGCTTTGAACAGGACACTTGAACTGGGCCAGCTGAAGAAGAAGGAGGAATATGAAGCAAAACTTCCTGCTAGCGTTTTCTAGTAGGTTGTGGAGTAGTCTTAGAGAAGCAGTAGAGATCCCCAACATTATGAAGCAGAACACAAATGTGATCAGTCATGCTCAAGCAGAAAGGTATGGACTATTCCTGCTTTTGGAATTCAAGATAGCAAGGGCTGTCTGCTTTGAGAGAGGCAACACTGAGACTAAAGGAGACCAGCTAGAGATTTATTTTTGCAAAAATAGAAGACCCATGAACAGGCTGATCCACACAATTTGTTAAATATGGCAGGCTGGCCTCCACCGTTCTTTATTGTTTGATATGTCTTCCCTGCAAAGCTCAAAAATATGAATCTTCATCAATTAAACCATGCTGGATGTAGTTTTAAAACCTTGCTTAAGAACTACATCCAGAAACTCAAGACAGCTGGCTGGATCTGAGCCAGTGGGTTTTGACTTGAAAACAAAGAAAATCCTCCTATGAACTGGGAGGTCTATTACTATCTGTTTGTCTTTGTTCAAAAAGAACCATTATCTGCTTCCTTAGGATCAAAGGTAAATAGTTCATGAACACAAGAGAAAAGGAAAAAGGAATCCTCTAGCCAGAGAACTGTATGTTTTGAGGTAGCCTGTTGTTGGGTCATGGCATGGTGTTCCCATTGTCACTGGTCTGATTAAACAGGGAAATAAGTTAAAAAAAAAATGAATAATCTCAGAATTTTTCATAGGCACTGGCGTCTTGCAGTGATCAGCATCCAGGGTCTTCAGGTAGTGACTGTCGGACTTGTACATGTCCCTTCAATTGCAACTCTCTCAGCCTCGTGGGTGGAGAGTACTGTGCCATGACTCACACTTAGCATGTGTGT
The DNA here is from genome assembly GCF_000708025.1 of Charadrius vociferus. Taxonomy (NCBI): domain Eukaryota; kingdom Metazoa; phylum Chordata; class Aves; order Charadriiformes; family Charadriidae; genus Charadrius; species Charadrius vociferus. The sequence goes on along the minus strand of NW_009647731.1, from coordinate 6,578,262 downwards.
TTATCAGCACTTTTGCTGAGTTCTCTTCTACTTCTTTTCATTTCCCACCTCTTTTACAGTGTCAAGGCATTAGACTGTAATGGATGGGTTGAGTGTGGCATTGAGACCATGAAGAAGAGTCCATTTGCCGGTGCTAGATCAGGCTGGAATAGCTTCCCTTGTACAGGGTGGATGCATGAAGAGAGAGGGCAGGATGTGTCTGTAGGTCCTCAGCTTCTATGTCTGCCCTTCCTAATTCGTCTCTGTTTACCCACAGCCTGCTGTGGTAGGGCAGGGAGTTAGGATCTTGACCAGGCAGACGTTGCTGACTATCCCTTGTGCTGACCAGCACAGGTTCTGGAGGCTCTTGTATGTCAGGGAGTCTGCTATCGCTGGGAGGAGGACACATAACTGCTTGACATTGAATAAAGTGCCTCTGACTGAAAATGCTGTAGGGGGCATGAGGGAGGTATTATGGAGTTTCCTGTAGCTGATGGTGTTGCAAAAACTGCTTGCTGCCTGTAAACAGGCAGAGGAGGAAACAGAAATCCAACTACTGCTACTACCACAATTGAGCTCTTAAGCCCATTTGTAACCAGCCAGCCTGAGGTTTGCCACGTGATACTTTTCCCCTAAGTAATAATTTTCATCAAAGAACCTGTCCTGTTGCTGTTTCCCTGCAAGCTAAATAATCTAGTCTGAGTGGAGATCTTCATGGTGACGCTGTAACCCTCATATTTCCTTCTACAGACTGGCATTTAGTCTGTAGAACCGGTTTTGATTTTCTGGAGAAGCTCTTGCTAATTTAGGAGGATGTTGGGTTAGTCCATGAGACCTAGGCCTACACAGACCCTTTTCTATGCCTTGTGGCACTAGAGCACTAGTGTCCATCAATACAGATAGGGAAGTCTGCATCATTTCATCAATAACAGATAATTTGTCTCTGCTGTAATTATGTTTCAGACTCTGTGCTGCTTTGCTCCTCAACACAGTGAAATCTATCAAGTGTTTATTGCTGTCCTGGTTACCTTTCTCTCAACGCATTTACCATGCAGAGAGACCCCCATTTTTTATCACTCTCATTGTCATGACAACACGTTTGTGCTCTGCTGCTTGCCATTTTATATCCTCTAAAACTGAGGAAACAATACTGCTGTACTTCACCTCTATGAGCCACAGTACTTTACACTCTTGTTCTGCCCTGAGCTCTTTCCTGAGCTCATGTCAACTTCTGTTTACTTCTCCTTCTCTGGGGAAAACAGGAGGAAGGGGCAAAACAGTTAAAATAGGGGCTGATGTCAGGATGGGCCAAAGGGGGATTGAAGGGAAAACAAGAAATGGCATTAATGTGATTGAGAAAAACCTCTACTGTCATAGCACTGATATATGGGACAAATCCACCCATCCTCTTCTCACTTTGGATGCATAAACATGACAATATATTTAGGTAATCCACTGTCTCTCAGCCTTCCCTTTGCTGCAAGACGTTACGACTTGATGGAAGAAGGGAATCCTTTCTGAGTCAGTTTCTTATCCTCAGTTTCCTCATCTGTAACTGAGGAAGCAATTTTAGCCTACTTTGATATGTTATACGAGGTAGAGATTATGTTCCTATGGACAGGGGGTGTCTTCCGATAATAGGATCATGGATAGCACTATATTCTGACTGCTCTTCTTCTAAGCCCTAAAGACCTCATCTAAATTCCAGAAAAATGCCAGTGATTATGTTAATAAATATGACAATCCCAACGGGTTTTAAATAGCAGTTCACAGCTTCAGCAAGCCTGCCTCAAAATTTCCCTGCAAATGAGAAAGTTAACACCTGGCTGGGAAATTTATTAAAATTGCAAATGTTAATTTGCTTCTAGCTTGACTAGGGTCACTCATCTTCTGCAATAAAATTGCTCAGAGAGATTTGACCCAAACTGCTAAATTATTTGAAGAATACTTCAATTTCAAGAATAACCGAATTGGTGAAAATTTTAATGGGAATCAGAACCTACCTTGATGCTACGGAGTTTTCCAAAGCTGCTTGATGGATGCCTCCAGGAACTTTACTATGATCACTGCATGGAAAGTTCCTGTTACACACTTTTGGTTTTTTTTCCCTAAGAGAACTAGTGCCTCTCCTGGCACTTGTAGTGCTGTAGCAAAAAGCACTTGAGAGTACCACCCTTGGTGTAGTGCAGTTGTGTTCAACCCATAATGATATGTAATTGGAAGCGGAGTGGTCTCTGGGAAAAAAATCTGAAGCGTTAAACTTCCTCCCAAACCACTCATGACCGTAGGGCTGATTTCTGCATCACTAGCACATAACACAAAAGATTTGTGTTACCTTATGGCCAGTGAATGGGGACTGAAAAGCCTTTCAGGCCTTGGCAAATGAAAGGCGCCATGTAATAAGACTGGATATTAAGTTGGATGGAGTGTCCTTTCTTTGGCCTGGTCCAGTGAGGATAGAAATCAGTCACATCTCCTTGTTTCTTCATCTAATTGGGTACCTCAAGCCGTGGCTGCTGGGTTTGGGGAGGATCCTGGACTACAATATCTGCAGCCGCCTCACTGCAACTCTCGTAACTCCAAGTGACTGTGGCTCCTCAGGGTGACAGACTGGAGTAAGGCAGGTGGATGCCATCTCCTGCTGAGGTTCTTTCCATCCCTGTTTTCTGTCATTCTGTATAAATGACAACAGAGTTTGGCTCGGTACCACTATCTGTGTTGAATTTCCCCAGCACACAGCAAGTTCTGCTCTTCCTTGTACACAACCTGATTTGTTCCCCTACCCAAGGGACACAGATATCATCCCAGTGGATCTGTCCGGATCGCTCCGGTTCTATCCCTCCGCTGGGTGAGGCCATTTGGGTGCCAAGACTTGCAGATCCTCCCTCTCAGCTGCTGATGTTACTTCAGCATGAAGAGAAAACAAAGTAGGGTAAGCTTGATTTTAATTAAACATTTCCTGCTTTCACAATGAAAGTGGAAAACACATGTGGGTGTCTCCTTGCTAAGTATGAAGGACAAAACAATGCTTTATAGGAATGGCGCAGATGTTAAACCCTTTGGCACATCTTGTCCAGCTCACTTTCCTTTGAAGTCAGGCTGGGGTGATTTACTTAAAATGCTTCCCTCCTGTGCGCGTCGTAGAGTCCTGTAGATGATGAGGAGAAATGAAGACGTCCTTAGCAAGCATGCAAAAGCACGCTCTTTCAAACAGAAAGCGTTCTTCAGAGAAATAGTCTGTTTTCCCCAGTTCCTAGCTCTGTCAGGAATGATAGGATGTGAAATACCATTTAGATTCAGTCTCAGAAAGGAGTATGATATTTTGATTTCAGTATGGCTGGAGGGAATTTATTTTTTCCTATAACTCTGTGTGTACAAGTTTATAATGCTTCTACTCGGGCAAAACTATTCCTGACTGCAGGATGCCACTATTGCTCTGCTGCCTTCCTGGCAATTGCCGGTATGTGGAACTACCTCCAACGGTGACTTTCTGGAGAAAGGACCTGATTTACAGGGAAATACACAGGGGCAGTCAAATAGCAGTCACAGCCTGATTAATTAGATGGGCTACGGATCTGGCTCAATATGGCACTTTCTAGGCTTGCATACCTCATGGATGTGATAAGGGTCGTTTATATGTACGTGATGTCTACATTTCCTAGAAGACATGGAGTTAGTAGTTGCATCTATTGTTGTTTTGGCTTAAATCCTGTAACTGAACCCGGATTCCTTGATCATGTGCAGTGATCGATGCTCTGGCACTAGGTTGGAGTGAGCTGGCCTCTCAAGCAGAGGGATTAGCTGGGGGCACTGCAGGTTAGTCAGGGATGTTTTCCTTGGAGTGCTGCCTTCCTCTCTCTGTTGTGCAGCCCTGTGGGCAATGAATTAAAATGAAGATATTCTGAGGAAGTACATGGAAAACACACTGTTCTCCTGCACAGCCCTTGATCCTGCACAAGTTGTGTGGACGCAACTGGCTCTAACCCCAGTTGGCTCTGAGAACTCGAGCCCAAACTCCAGCACAACAACCAAAGGCATGCCCAGGAGAAAAGGGCTCCCCATGCCCTCCTCCAGGACAGAACCAGCTTTGCCTTTGTCATTCTCACCCATTCCCCACCTGTTTTTCAAAATCTCTTGGGATGCACATTGTGTGTCATCCTCAAGAGATCTGCACTGTTCCCCTCCACATTCAATTAAAAGATTTTTCCTCCTGTCTGAATCTCCCAAGTCTCCTGGGCAGCCCAGCATGCTGCTCACCTCTTCTGCAAAGGGACAACATCAAGCTCAGATTGTAATTCAGTTTGTGCCCTTTTCTGCAGTTGTGTTTGATTATTTCTGCCCTGGTCTAGTCCCCATAGAATTGTCTTTTTTCCAGATTTTTTTTTTCCCCCATTTGCCAAGATATTTTGGTATTCTAACTTTGGTTGACTTGCAGCCCCTCTCAGTTTAGTGGCCTCTGCAGATTTAGCAGTTATAGTCTCTCTTGGTGGAATTGCGAGGTTTGAAATCCTCTATATAGCAAAGCTTTGAAACTGGAACTGAACCTGACATCCAAATTGTCCAGCTCTACCAGAACCCAAAGGGCACTGGCTGAACTATTTCTTTTAATAGCCTGCATTAGCATCAAGGAATAAATTGTGGCCTGACACAAAGCTATTGTTCGAGAAGTTTGCACTTTCCTAATAGAATATAAATGTCTTCAGAAAACAAAGCTTCAGGGAAGCTTTATTAGAGCAGGCTAGTGAAGCTCAGGGGACGGAAAGGCTAGCTAAAGGCTTTCAGGTGTGTGCCCTTTTTCTTGTCTGCCTGCAATTTTATTCCAGTGTTCATATTATGATCTTGGCACAGATAAAAACCCCATTTGTGTGTGATCAGGAAGCAATACTTACTACCTCATTTTTGGACACTGCTGGAGGGGACAAAAGCGTATTTCTTTCTTATGCACACAGACAGATGTTTTGGATAAGGTAGATTATATCCAAATATTAAGAAAATAACTTCCAAGAAGAATTTCTATCCTTCCTGGTACTAATCTTGATTTTACTCTTTTTTTAGTTCAAAAAGGCTATTTACTATTACTCTGAAAAGGTTTTGTGAGATGTGCAGCCCTGCACTGTCAGGCACAAAGAGTTATTGTGACAGCACAAACCATAATGCTATCCATCTAACCCATCAATCACATTTCCCAAAACACCCAATGAATGAATATGGTATTCTATCCACTCCCTGACTGGTTTTACTCAAAATAAGCAGAAACTCTAGTTTCTGCTAATTTCTGATAATTTCTTGAGGTCATGCAAACTGAGTCAATGCAATCCTTACTCCAAACTTGTTGCCGTTAAGCAACTATTGCAATTGCAGATGATGATGACATTATGATGGCATTCATTTCTGTTAAACAACGCGTTGCCCTTTCGCTCTCATTCCCTGGACTCTGCTTTCCCTCTTAGTAAGGCAGGTCCATGGGCAGGGACAAAGACCTGAATTCTCCTATCAGGTTACCCTAATGTCCTGTGGGTCTCCTTGCCAAGCAGCAGAAGAACCTGACTTGGAATAAAAATTCAGACCTCTGTTGATTTCTGTAGAGTCAGGATAATTTGTGCCAGCAGAAGTTTTCTCAGGACTCTTAAGGGGAAAGAAACTAGAGGATTACAGGGAAAACTGTGCTGGTATTCATGGAAAAGGCTAATCTTGTGTATGAATATGGTCATGCTCTGGCTAAAGTAATTGCTGGCACTAGAGAGTAGCAGAAGTTAGAGTCTGTCATTGAGAACAATCTGTCCTGGCTCATCTTGCACTGGTTATCATAAGAGCTGTGGATGGGGGAAGATTATGCTGACCCACTCGCATCTGGCAGGGCTGGCTTGTCTGTGATTGCGGTGCCCCGGGAACAGCACTGGGGTGATCAGTGCAGGAAGGTCGTTTGCCCTTTTAGAGCACTTTATCTGTTCTCTCTCGTGCAGTCTTCTGCAGGAGGCAGCAGCAAGCAGAACAAGGGAGAAGGCAGAAGACACATGGTGCCCGAAGACAGACAGGCTCTTATCCATGGTTCGTGGATCCATGGTTTTAGTGAGGCCGAGCAGGTGAGGCTGTTAGGAGGTCTTGGGAGGAGAAAAGGAGAGAAGGGAACCATTTTCGTATTCGTTAGAGTAGAGCTCATCTGAGGTCAGAAACCCACCGGTGTAACACAGACACAGGCGGGGATAGCTATAGCTGCAAATTAAGACAGCAAAACAAAGGGTTAGTAAATGTCCTGAGATACCCCAAATCCCATCAGAAATCAGAGGCAGAGCCAGGAAGAGAACTTTTCCAATGATTGATGCTTTTGTTTATTTTTAAAAATTATTAAAATCCCTCCAACTCCCCACCACACGTTTCTGGAATTTGATGTAAAGAAAACATTTCATTTCGGATTCAAGCGTTGTAGGATGTTCTAACATTTATTTTCTTGAATAAAGGGGAATAAAATTTCTAAATGAAGATCCATTTCCAACTGGAAACCAAATGTTCTGGCTGGAGTTGCCAGCATGAAAAATTTCAGCTTTTACCATTTATTGTGGTTTGTTATTCATGGACAGTTGAGCACAACTGAGACAAATTCACGAAACGTTTACGTTGCTGGCAGGTCTCCTGATGCTCTGCTGAGTCCCATCATGAGGAGCTCCTCCTGCATGTGGCTTGTCAGGACAATTTGCTTAATTTATGTTTTTCCAATTGGCACCTGCCTAACCAATATTATTACCTGTGGCCTATATCACTTGACATATTAGCAGCAGAAGACAGAAGCCCCCGTAGAGCACTGTATAGCACCTTTCTAGACCTGGGGACTCTAGACACCTAAAGGGGTGTCAGTTCTCTGTGTGTATTCAGCGGGTACGGTCACGATGTGAACTTGGGCTATGGTGTGTAGCCCATGACAGCCACCTACCCCAGCTGCACTACAGATGCTGGGCGCTACTGCATAAAAAAGTGCACCACTAGAGTGTCTCAGTCAGAAGTTGCTGTTGTAGTTGAAGCTGATTTGTGGCCATCTGGAACCTGCAACTCAAGAAAGTCCCCAGATTGCTTGACTGAATCATTCCGGGGTGTCTGCAAGTTGGACTACCCGCGGGGTGGTTTAGGTGTGCTAGTAATTCTTCAGTAGCCAACGAACCTCTCCCAGGCATTCATGAAACCTTCAGCTTCCTGATCCCGGGAAAGGAGAGACTAAACTCTCAGTAGTCCATATCTTAATTAGCAAGGTCATACTCACATGATTTTTAAAACCATTTTCATAGATTTGTTAGTTTAAGAGAACCTGATTCTTTTCGTCACAGAAATATCACCACAGTGCTAAGAGAAGCTTATTAAACTGGATATCTGAGTGGAAAAAAATGTTTAGCAGCTGTTTGCAGATGCATGTGGCTTGACAGATATTAAAATGGCATAAAACTATCTCCTCCTTCAGACAAATCTTAAAGCTATTTATAGCTATTAGCTATTTATCTATTATGCGCTAGCTCTCCACGGCTGTTTATAGCATCATGTAGTGCACTACAGGGACACAGGACTTCAGCACCACTGGGAGTTACCATGGTGTTTGCAGGGAACAGAACGTGAGGACCTGAATTTAGGTACTGTTTTCGTTTTGCAAAATGCATACGTGCACATACACATGCACATGCACACACATACACACGTGCTTCTGGTGCCAGTTACTTGCTAGTACAAAAGGATGAGGCTCCTGGGTGTGCCTAGAAGAGCACCCATTGACGTTAGCAGGGAATTTGGCCCATATGATTTATACCATGCTGCCGCAGGCAAGTACTGGTAAGATACCTGCTGAAGATGGGAACGAAAAAAATTATATGACTTGCAGCATCTGCAAGAAGCTAAAACTAGAGTGCATTAAAGTTTGTATGAAGGCTTCAACAGCTTCGAAGTTGAACGGTGTTCTGTATGTTCTCCTGGGATTTGTTTCATAAAGAAGATCAGAAAACTATGAAACAGAAACCTCCATCTCTGCATAGAGAACACTAAATCTTGAAAAGGGGGAAAATGAGTTATCTTGCATGTCCAAATTTCAAGCTGCTCTCTCTTCAAGAAGAGGAGAAATACAGAGTTATGCTTTTAAACATGGACATTTCCTTTGCTAGCACACTATTTTTATTTTTTTCTTTTAAATGCAGAAGGAACTCAAAACAGGGAGATTTAACCTGCAGTGGTGTTCACTGTTGGTTTCCATCTCTGATCATTTTGGTTAATGACACAGATAAACAGAATTCACTGGAGTCTGAGTTTGACCTCCTGGCTCGCGTTCCCAGGATTGCTGCCAGTTTAATGAACTTTGCCTCAAGTTCTGTTTGGAGTTTTCACCCATGGTTTAACAAGAAGTGAAAGGTATTAATGATCTGATGATTTAGTGCTTTTCATCTAAGACGCCAATGTTGTATCATCAAGCTTCATAAACAAAGGGCCAGATTCTTATTTATAGTCACAATGCTTTGTGCACAAGTTGGCATGTCATGCACAGAAAGTGCATGAAGATCGCTGCCATATTCCTCTGATTTTGTTCCTGCTTAGCACAGGCTGGTTCACCTGCGCTGTCTTCCAACTGTCAGAGCTGCTCCGTCTTACATCAGCCTTCAATGGCAATAAAAGGCCAGAAACAATTCAGTCGATAAGCGAGCAGAGGAATATTGGCCATACACTTCCCACAGCCTCCCATAGAATAGAAACTCCTGGTTTACTCCTACACAGCTGGGAGTTCATCCTTGCCCTGAAGTGACCTGCACCGGGCTGGAGTGTTGTTGCAGAGAAACTGTGCCTAGCAGTGAGAAACCGCGGCTTTGCACAGGAAAATCTAATCCTTGTTCACTGGGCTAATTAAAAAAAAAAAAAATTGATATGTTTATTAAAACTCATAGGGTTTGGTTTAGAAATCAGGCTCATTATTTCTCAGCTTTGTGGAAAAGATTGTAGGATTTGTTAACCCAAGGAGTAAGCTATCTTGAGTTTATCTCTCCTCTGAAATGTGCTATATGTGAGCACTCTCAGAGACTTGTTTTCACGGGGAATACCATGGTCATTTACCACTTGCTAGAAAAAATTCTCAAACCAGGACATGCTGTTAACACATTACCAAGAGGGCAAAATCCAGGTTCATTTATCTTATAATGGGCACAGTCGTGTTGTTTTCTTTGCCCAGTCAGGTAAGGAGTTGGCTGTCTTCTGAATGCTGGTCAGAGCTACTTGGCAAACTGTTTTTATTCCCAGACACACTCCTTGGATAATACTGCTATAATTCTTAATAATGAAATGCTCTCAAAACTTCTCCTGAGACATATGTGACACAGGCAAATCCTGCTGTCTGCAATTGTAGATAAAGCTAGGACACATGGAGTTAAAGCTTCCTAAATAGCTGGAAATTACCAGCATAAAACCTTGCCCTACCCTTTGAGCCCAAGGAAGTAGAACCAGTAATTGTTAGCGCTCTACTCAGGACATTCAAATCAAAGAGCCTTGCAGGCATGACACTGGTCTTTCTAGGCATTACAATGACCCAGGCATTTATTTTTTCCTTTCCTTTAGGATAACGATGATTCAAAGATATCCTGGTGTGTGAAACATAGCTGAGAGAATTAATGGGCCTTCTGTGACATATTGTGAGTGGATGCGAGGAAATTGAAATATCTAAAATTGGCAAAAGTTGGTATGACACAAAGCCCATACTCCCAGGAAGACTTCCAGTGAGCAGTGAGGTCTGGGAAGCTGACATCTCCACAGAGCCCATGGGGACTGGTGCTGTCTGCTGCTGCGGGACACGGCTAGAAAAGGAACTTTCAGGAACATGGCTAGAAAGGGACATGGCTAGAAAGGGAACTGCTGGGAGCCCTTGATGACAGATCATTGATTTCCTGTTTTTTTCCCCATCTTATCTGAACTTCTGGACTCACTTGTGTGGAGAAGGGAAAAAAATAGAGTTGGCACTTTCTATTGTGTTTTCCCTTTTTTTTTCAAGTGACCTGTGATTAAAAAAAAAATCAATTTCAGCTTAGAATAGCAGAAACGATATCAGCGAGTTTACAGACAAAAGGAATTATCTGTTTTAGGCACCGTTATATTTAAACGGATTGTTTTCCTGAAATCAATTCATCCTCTACATTTCCTTCAAGCTATCTCACAAAAGTAAGTGGAGGTGTTTCCCCTCTATAACATGTGGAGCAGAGGATGCTGAGACTGCATTAGCCCTAAGTGCCATGTAGCCACCCATCCATCAGTGTGCCCGGCACTTTTAGTAGAATGCAACTGTACTGTCGGTTTAGGAAAAGGAGTGCTTACCAGAACCTAGCAAATATTTAGGAAGGTGAAAAGATAAAGCATTAAATTGGGAACTGGAATAGGACACGAATGCTGACAGATATAAAGAGGTATGACAGAGGTTTGTAGAGAGTGCTGGTGAGGACTTTGATAGAGGGTCTCTCCTCAGTGTGAAATGGTGGTGTGGTGCATACAGCACTATACGGTGTACGGCAAGGTGGGCTGCCTAGATATGCCTGCCTTCTTACTACAGAAACAGTACATCTCCCTCTTCCAGTGCCTTTTTGTGGTCTTGGTAAGCACTTTGAGAATGGTTTGGAAGGTTCTTCCTAGTACAAGTCTTCAGAGAGCCCAGAAGAATAGGACCACAAGCCCCAGCTGGAGGCTGTCCTTGTTAACATAACTCTTCCTCCAAATAAAACACAGTGTTTCAAGATTCTTGTCAATGAGTTATCCCACCTCCAGTCACACTCTCTTTATTCATCCAGCACTTTATGTAAGCAGAAAAGTGTGTGGTTTTATTAATGATTATGTGGGTAGTAAAATTTTCACTAGCACCAAACACCGAAGTCACAAATTCCTCTTTTGCAGTTAGTTTCTGCTGCTGGTATCTTAAAGTGGTTTTTTTCATATGACATTAAGCTTTTAATGTCTTTCAAGAACAAAAGCTATCCAAATCACCATTTATGTAACACCAGCAATCACAGGTCTTAACAAAGGAGTTAAAAAAAGTTTAAAAAGCAGAACTCGGCAGAGAGATGTGTCAGATAACCTCCAGGTCTACCTATACACAGGTCCTATGCATGCACCTATACTCATACACCTATGTATTTTCCATTCATACAGCACTTCCCATCTAATGCTAAGCTTTGCATGACTCCATTCTGCTAACGAAGAGTTAATTACTGGCACATATTTAGATTTGTATAAGGAAGTTAAGAATAACAAGTAACAGTCAGGCCTAGAGACATTAAGCAACATTAGCAAAGGAATAAGACTTCAAGGTCTGTGTTTCTATGCAGAAAGAGTATAATCCCTGGATCTTCTAATGTAACTCTAGGTCCAACCACCTATAAAGTACTGTGGATATTCTTTTAATTGGTGTTTTCCATGGAAAGGAATCAGGTATCACACTTGCAGGGGAGCTAATGGTTGAAAATTAGCAGCCTTAGCCTGCATTTTCATTGTTAACTGTGCAGTGGCGGCTGTGCAAGATGCTTCTAGCACACAAGAATTAAGAAAAAGTCTATCCCAAAGGATCTTCTGCCTTAAGTCAGCTTACAAACAAGAGGAGGAGAATAATTGGATTCATTTGTCACCCTTAGCAAAGTGTGGCTGGCACGTGAGATCGGGAGCCTTTGGGATTAAAGATCACAACGCTCATTAAAAAATCAGCGGTCAGCTCCCTTCCCCAAAAGATCATTTATCTAACTTTCATGATTGCAGAGAAACTTGAAAACATAATCTATTAAGACAACATATCTTCAAATATAGTTTTTAAAAATACTTCTTGATTTTAAGTCAAATTTTTGACCTGGAGAAAGGGTGAGGGAAAATGCATCAGGTTTTGGCTGCACGATGTCTCTGTACTTACTGTGAAATGAAATTTTTTTGTGTGAGGGGAGAATACTTTATTGTGATTTCTGTTGATTATTTTTTTTTCAGCCGGACTGTGGATTGCACAATAGAAACCGAGTCCTGTCAACTGGTAGGATCTTTGAAAAGAAGCAAGTGTGTTCTCCTATCCAGTTCTATTTATAAAAATACCCAGCAGCTGGCGAAAAATGAAGTCTGTGTATCTCACACTGCCCCAGAAGTTGCGAACAGCAGCTAAATGCAATCCTGACAGGCTACAGAGATGCTGTGAGCCAGAAGCTGCATCTGTTTGGTTCCACCCTGGGAAACAGATGAGAATGAAGGCAGAGAGTGGGAAACCTCTTCTGGCCCTTTCTTTGCTGGTTGTTCCAAAGAAGTGGTGGAGGAAAACAAATCTCCTGAAACTTAAGAGGACGGTTTGAAAGTAGGAGAGTGACAGGACTGATTCCCTACCTTCTAGCTGAGGATTTTGAGTCTTTGGAGTGGTGCTGCAGTTAGTCCAGGCACCTAAATTATTTCCACCCTTGCAACACTGAAACAAAATTGGAATATAATTCTGAACCCTTAATTAGGATGCCAGCTGGCTCTTGCCAGCACAGCTTCTTTGAATTGGCAAAAGTCTTAGAACAGAAACACAAAGCAAGGCAGGAAAGCCTGTGAGGTGTCACGGAGACGCCTCTGGTCTTTGCCTCACCTCCTCCCACTGCAAAAAAAGAAAGTTAATTTGCAGTTTTACTTTTTGTTAGCTAGTCATTGTTTACTACACCTAATCTGTAATTGAT
>NW_009647731.1:6552305-6565566 GCF_000708025.1 Charadrius vociferus | reverse complement strand
GCATTACAATGTCACTGCTTGTCATTTTAAATACATACAGGATTCCCGAATGCTCTTTCAAACAGAAATCAGAATGCCTGTGTAAAGTAACGTGCTATTACACCTAGGTAGCACAATAATATTGCAATCACGATGTTTAAACTGCAAGTCACAAGCATTAAGTTAGAACCAAATAACTAGGTCCTTCTCCAATTTTAAAAAGTGTTAATATGAGTATGTCAAATTCTCACGTGCCTGACGGAAGTACAGGGCAAAAGTTATACCCTGTGGACAGAATATAACAGGGCTCTCAATATTACGGGGAGCTATTTCCATCACACCGATTCTTCTTGCGACCTGGGCCCCTTTCTGCTGACTTCTGCGTTCAAAACAGCAGCTCGGGAGCCCGGCAGGCTGTGGTGTGTCTCTCCTTGGGTCGCACAGCCCGGCACGCAGGCACAACGCCCGCCGTGCGACTCGGCTCTTCTGCTACAACGGGGCGAAGCTGGACATCCCAGGGCTGGATTCGAACCGGTCTGAGAGGCAGAGTACCACCCAGGAGTCATAACTCTTTGTTCGTTCCAACGTTGAACGTGCCTCTTCGTGCAGGACTACAGCCAGGTCTACAGTGTGTTAGGAGGTGCAATTAGAAGGCTAATTAAATACAAGAAAACTATCACAACTAGCACCGTGGCCTCGCCATATTGTACAGTCCTTGTGCCAAATCCTCTGACCACTGTTTTCTTCTCACCCACTTACGACCACTCAGATAAGCTTTTTATTAACTCACCTCAGCTGAAGATCTAACGCTGACAACTGCTGTGACGGCTGCAAAGGTTACAAAGGCATTTTTAATATCTAGAACTGGCTATGGCACACAGAACTTGTTGTGCAGCAGTTAAACATCACAGGAGGGTGATATGAAGCCACTTCATTCCCTTATGCCCATATCTCAATTAAAGCTTAAAAAAAAAAGGCTGTGAATGTGTGATTAAATATATGTGTTTGTACTCATTCACTTAACGTCATGTGTGTTCAATAGGGAAAGTTGCTCTCACCCCTGGTTACCTGACATCCAAAGCATTCGTTTTCCATTTTTCATTCACAACATGGAGACTCCCTTCTCTTTCCTTTACAGCGTGTTTTAATTGTACTTGATTTCACTTTATTTTTTATTGTTACTCACAAGTAAAACCTTATGAGGATACACAGTGCAATCCTTTCAGTCTACATAAGCTTCTGACAGCTTGTCTCCCAAAAATATTTATTACTGTCCGGGTCGTGCTGTCATGTCAGATGACTTCTGCTCTCAAAAGGCATAGACCCAAAGGAACTTCAACGTAGATTTTCACACACATTTCTGACACACTTAATAGGTGAGAATTTATCACCACGAGCTGTAATTTCAGCCCAGGGTGGGATACAGAGGCTGACTGGACCTGTGTACGGATAACCACCACCACCTCAGGCTATGCCAGTCCTGTACAACCCCAAGGTGCTAGAGGAAATATCAACTCTCACGTTGAGGCAGTGTCAGCTCAGATCGTGCGTCTCTGTGAGTCCTTACCCAGAGGCAGAAGTAACTTCTCATAACTCCTGTGCTCCCAAAAAGACTAGTGCCAGGTCAGACTGAGAGGGTGTTAAGCTTTGTGATTTAAGGCTCCAGTTTAAGAAACCATGCAAATGCACTCATTTTACACACACAAATCCCTAGGAACGAAGAGCCAAATCCTCCTCTTCTCCAGTGTAAACCTTGCACCATCCAAGGTGCAAGAAGGCCAGTTTCTTCAGATTTATGCTAGACAAAGCAGGATGTGCTGGGTGGTTTTTTTTGCCTGAGATTTCTTTCTTTCTCCTGTTCGGTCCATCTCAGATGGGAGTTTAATGCGGTAAACTGAACAACAAAACAAAAGTAGCCACTGCCCAAACTACTCTAAAAACATCAACTTTCCCACTTCCTTCACCATCTCACTTACTGTTCCTTGTGTGGTAATATTAATAAGGGCAAACTTCTGCAGACAAGTTTTAAAAGGCGATCACCTTTAACCAGTTAAAAGAAAATTAATTTGTCTAGCAGACTGACAGACTAGTCAACCCAAGCAGCTGTGTAATCCTACCAGGGCAAGTTCCCAGCTCTGTGGCAGCACTGGTAATGTTCTATCTGCTGAGTTGATTACATTTTTTGGTATGTCAGACTTAACTAAAGAAGGAAAAGAGAACAGAAATTTACGTTGGTGTGTGCCTGCTACAAAGATCAGCAGTAGAGCTTAGGCATTAAGGAGTACAAAGGAATAGAAAATAAACCCAAATTGATGTTACCTGGATTGCTCATTATAATTTAAGAAGCTCCCTCTGGTCTCCTTAATTGTCTCCATCAAAAAAACCAAAACCTACATTGACACATAAAAAGTAACATACCCTTATGGCTACAGTTTTTATTTTTCTAGCACTGCATTTTTGTCCAGAATAGTAAGAAACCAAAGACTGAAGCTTTCTTTTGTATTTAAACAGGCTTTTGAATCGTTATGGGATTCTCTGTAGATGGCCGTTCTGAGGGCTGCAGCTGAACTTGCTTCTTTAAGATTCTCTGGACGCTTCTTTTCAGTTCTGGACAGTTCTTTTCAGCCACAGGAACTCTCTTACCTGAAAGAAAAAATACTTTGAAGCTGTACAAAAATAAACCACCTATAACTAGAAGATACATGGCAAAAATAACTATATTAATATGAGAACCAGATAGGTTCAGCAAAGGTTCTAGTATTTCAGCCCTCTGCAGAATACATCTTGCCTTCAGGAGAGAATTTTACTTGTCTTTAAGAGAGAATTTACAGCAAATTTGTGATTTAGTGCTCCCACAACGTTGTATATAACCAGCTGCACATGGGAAAATTCTCCAAAGGATGACAAATCTTTCCTTGCGGTACCTGGGAAAACTTCAACTTCTTGGCATAGAGAAAAGATCACACAGCAATTAGTTTACTGCTGAAAATTCAACACCTCCTTGATATTAGATGCAATTTTTTGCCTGTTGCTGCAATGTTTTGGATGTGGAAAAAAAAAATCACTCCAGAAGCACTACCTACTGTAAATGGGCATATAAAAAGTATTTCAGAAGCTTGTTAAGTTTGTGTAGTGCTATTATTTCCTGGATGAAGACAGTATGTGCAACGCTGAAGATGATCTATGAGAAGAAACAGAGCCTAAAGAGATCTGAAGATATAAGGCAGAAAGCTTTGGAGGAACAGAAAAGCAGGTATCAAAGCAACCGGCCTTGGAACAGAGAGTCCCATGCCGAACAAGTCTTTTATCTGCTTGACTGGCGCTGGGGATGTAATCATGCTGTAGTTATACTGACGCTGGCAGTGAACAGAGAAAGGTTTGACATTCCTTTTCCTTTACTGGGAAGGGATACCACGTAAAAATATGGTTAAAAAGTAAGACTGTAGGCAGAAAAGAACAAGCAAAATCCTGAAATATTAAAAATGTTTTCCTATTGAAATTTAAAAATGTACCATAATTGGAAAAAGCGGAAAACTGCCCTCAACTGATTCAATGAATGATTGAGGGGGGTAAAGAACTGCAGAGATACCACTGATTTTCCTTCTGGTTTTAAAACATAATTTAAAAATTCCCCCATATCCTCAACATTTTTTAATAAAAGAGAACATAAATATATCTGACAGAACAATCCTGCTACTTTTAATCATACTAGAACAAGCTCAAGGCTTTGATTCTTGGCGGAAGGTGGACTTGACAGAATGGTTGAGGTTGGACTTCTGGAAGTCATCTTGTCCAATCCCCCTGCTCAAGCAGAGTCACCTAAAGCAGGTTGTCCAAGGCCATGTCCAGTGGATGATATCCACTTCAATTACCATGTGAATTGCTACTGTGGAGATCAACACTGGAATAAGGGTTTGTATCCTATTTCTCGCTTGACCTTTGTGTACAAACTCTGGCCAGTTGTTCTAGATCAGCAGAAGGAATGAGAATGACAAGAGGAGGGAATGAAGTTCTAGGGCACGAAAGAAAACACAAATCAGCTTTTAAAGTCATTCTCTCTGAATTTTCAGCATGTAAAGCAGAGCATGCTAACCCTCAGATAATTTGTTAATTTGTTCTTACAAAAGCACACAGTACATTTTATACTGCGTCAGCCAGTCCAACATGCTCCATTTACAGCATCAAAGGGACGTGAACTTGAACCTCAGCTGAAGCAGAGACCATTCTAGATAGTGCCCCAAGATTAAGCAATGTTTTGAAATCAAGTTCAACTTAAGTCTTCTGTCCTCTGTGGAGTAAGTTATCGCTAGTTCTGCAAACAGAAAAGAGTATCTCATGTTTCCCAGAGTAAAGGGGACCATACAGACTGAGAATCCAGCCAAAATCAGAGCAACTTCACTGTATATCACGTTTATTTTAGCTGTACATCTTGGGCTAATGAAGTAATCACTTTTGCAGTGGGCAAAAGGACAATATTTATAAAGGTTCAGGCAACCAAACATTTATGATTTTACTGTAGACGCATACATCTTTCTGAGGCAAGAATCATACAGCAGACTGAGTATTTTTTCCCACTTGAAATAAGAGGAAAGCTGAAGCGGCTGGAGAGCCATTGTGTTTTAAATACCGTGAAATGGATTGGTGCTTTTTGTATCTATATTTAGTAATGATAAACATTGCACGCAGAGATTCATAAACCTAAAGAGGGTACTGAAACCCTCTTGTGCTCTTGAAAGAAATATAGCAATACCTTTTCTCTTTGTGAGGCAAAATGCAGCAACTGTTTAACATGAAGGAGACGTAACAGTTTCCTGGGGAACTATCTTGTGGTTAACACAGGTATGAAAAGACACCTTTAATTCATAAATCCTGTTGGGTTCGTACACCATTTTTCTTCCTTTTTATTCTAAAAGGTGATGATGGGGGTCAAAGTCACGTCACATTCTTACTCAATCTGAAGAGTCCAGTTGACTGAAAATCGTGAGTCAGTGGCCCAAGGAGGACAGAGCACAAAGCTGCCTCCCCCTGTCACCTTGCCCCAGCCAGATCATTCAAAGTCCTGGGACAACGTGCGTGAAGGTGTATGATCTAGGATGCCACATCTCCCACAGACCTCAAAAGGCCGGTGCCCAGAATGTCTTTGTTCTACATGGGCGCAGATGATGCACGTCCTTGCACGCCTAAATTGGTTAGAGAAGAACACGGAGTCATACAGGCAAATCAGCGCTGGCAGGTGGGGTCACTTGTTTTGCACCTGCATGTATTCAGGCATGCAAGGACTGGCCGTGCCTCCCAACGTTGCTGTCAAAGTAAAGGCGTCAATCTGAGTAACAGCCTGAAGTAAAATCTTTTACTAAATTTAACCACACACGATACTCGGTATTCTGTCTCCTTTGCCTTTGTTCGTGTACAGAGGTATGACCAACGTGCCTGGTGACTCATACCAAGAGACAAGAATAGCATCAATGAATTACTTGAGTGTTTACAGCAGGACTTGCCAGAAAGGTGCCTTGTTCACAATTTTAGATAAGACTCCAGCTACAGTTTGTCATACGAAGTCCAATTGCTCTGAAACCTGAAAAACTGTGACTTTATTAAGCTTGTCTCGGCTAAAAGTTGCTATTTCTCTACTTTCTATTAGCTGAACTTCCACACGGGTCTTGCATTGTTGCAAGACTGTCAGAAATCTCTCAGCAGGAGCAGTAAATGCCAGTGAACTGTAAAAGTGAACCGTCCATTTCTAATAGCATACTGAAGGAGGGTGATAACTTGTTGAGTAGATTATCAGGAAACTTTCTTACATGGTAAATCTCTTTAGTCATTCAAAAATATGGAGAGACTGAAAAAGGTCTGGAGAAAACAACTTACGTAATGCAGATCTCGGAACCATCAGACATTTCAGTGGGTTTTTTTCCTCAGTCCTAGCTTTATTACCAGGGCGTTGCTACAACTCTCCAGAGAAGACTGCGCACACCGTATCTATGAATACTGTAATTGTGAAACCAGGGTACCAGTTCAAATGTTTACTGCTGCTCACGGCAATGGAACAGCAAGCTTTCTGCTGACAATATTCTGATCAGATGCAAAGAGACTTTTATCAAATTTTAATTTGAAAAATATTTTAAATAAAGTTAAGTTTGGTGATAATAATCCTCTAAGAAGACAACGGGTTGCAAATTATTTCGTCGTTGAGTATAAGACTCTGTATGGAACTTTATCTTTAGGTTGTTTCTTATGGAGGCAACACCTGGATCACTCGTAGAAGAAGAACTACATCCACAGGTGAAAAAGAACTTTTGGATTCCTCTAGAAATCTCCAAGAAAAGAGTGAAATGGCTACTTGACATATCTAGTGGTTTTAAACTATACAATGTGCCCTTCTCTTTTTTCTTCCTGTAGGTTATTATGAAAAACAATTCACTTTGAATCAACATTTATGTGGTGGAAAACTCCACGAACTGCAAAAAGGCTGCTCTGGGACTCTGTGTTTACAGGTGTCTTCATTCAGAGCGCTCTAACGTCCCCATGCTCCTGTGATCTGCAATGCTCTACACAAATATATCTACAGACAGGAACACTGTTCAGGCATAACTATACTGGCTTGTCTGTCTCTGCCGTGTATAGCTGAGCTCTTCTTTTTCCTGCACCTTTTCTGGTAAGACCACTGTGGAGTCACTGTTCCTCATGCCCATTGCATGACTCTCTTGAGGTGGTGGCAAAACCTACTCATCTGTGAGTCTGCTGTACAACTTGTGGTTTCATAACTTAGCAACTTCAAACAGAAACGGGCATGATACTGCTCCTCTACCTCTAGCAAAGTAAATATCAAATGCCTGAGTGTGCTGTGACTGGGTTGACACAATCAGGTGGTGTGGAAAAAAAATAGTGTCCCCTTTGCAGCCTTTCATCTCATTCTTTTATTTCCCAATCTCATCCACTCCTCTATGCTTGTCCAGCATCTGACAGTCTGTTAAACAAAATATTTTAGTTCTTGTGGGTAAACAGCTCGGAGAACATGTTTTTCAGTATTGTGCAGGGTAAGGGTGTGGAGCAACAGACCCACCATTGCTGACCTTCATAGAGTCCTTTGCTACCTCTTGCCTTTCTGGTCTTTCTGTCTGAATACTGTTTTTTTAAATCACTTTAACAAAACTAAAACTCATCTCCCCATGTGTTTTCTAGTACTTCACCATTCTTAAATGCACAATCTCTTTTCTCTCTCTTTTCCTCATTAAGTCCTCCGTCACTCCAGGATTATTGCTAGACCAATGAAAACCAGAACCCACTGTGCTGATACCACACTTATAGCTATTAAACTACCCCTTCGCCTTGGAGTTCTTAGCATCTACGTACACCAGGCAGATGGTGGACTCTGCAGTGATGGTAGGATGAGGTACAAGTCAAAGTCCCCAGCAGATCCTACTTCTTCCTCTAAAAT
The DNA here is from genome assembly GCF_000708025.1 of Charadrius vociferus. Lineage (NCBI taxonomy): Eukaryota > Metazoa > Chordata > Aves > Charadriiformes > Charadriidae > Charadrius > Charadrius vociferus. The sequence goes on along the minus strand of NW_009647731.1, from coordinate 6,558,149 downwards.
CCCTTTACTTTTCCTTTCGTGCATCATGTATCTGCAAAGCCTTTATTTAGCTCTGAAGTTTTCAGGTGACAGTAGCTCACTTACTTTGAGTGTCTGCAGTAAATTTATCTCAGTTGAGCAAGTGGGAAGACCTAGCCTGGGCTGGGAGAAAACTGTCACCAACGTCTGTGAATCACACAAAGATAATTTGCATTTCAAGCTGACCTGGTGCGTCTAGCTGTTTCTTAATGAGAAATTTACTGAAATGATGCCGTGCCTGCCTACACAGCCCCCCATAGCAAGGCGCTGATTGTATTGGTGATCAGAGTGAGCAGCTTTCATCTGCATTTAGAGATACTCGCCAGTTAAAAAAAGAAAATAAGTTCGGTTTTGTTGTTTTTTTTTTTTTAACTGGAGAACTTGTTCCTCAGAGGAAAAGAAGCAGTGTTGCTGGTCCTCAGAGTACATTTTGCCATGATACTCACTTATCCTTTTCCTGCCCCTTCAGTGACAGTGAAGCAGCAGGTGCCTTTAGCTATATCAAGAAGGAAGGCATTTGGTGGCCATAAAGTTATTACACGGGGGAAACAAGACTCGCATTACCCAAAGACTGTGCTGTGGGGGCAGCAGTTTGAATGCCATCCTGCTTCCTTACGGTCAACAGTTGTTTCCACCTAAGGCTCCAAACCCGTCTCTGAGACTCTGCTGAATTTTCACTAATTCTTAATGGCCATCTGTCTGTATCACAGAACATTTTATCGAACATGGTATACTTTTAGCAGAGGGGCTGAAGGAAGAACGGGCAAGAAAACTTAACCACCCCGTTGTCCCCTAGAAGCACTCCCCTAGGCAGAGCGAGTCACAAATGGATGAGTGAAGCTTGCGCTGACAAGAGGTCCTAGCCAGGTCTGATAGCAACAGGCTTGCGCCTCCACGGCTGTTAATACAACACTCTTCCACTAACTGCAGCCAACCAATTTCCTTCTTCACACTACAACCCACTGGGGGTGTGAGACGCTGAATTTGCACGTCTGAGCCCTGGTGGCAAAGAGACATGCTAAGCGATGGCAGATGCTTGCTCTGAGTGTACACAAAGGCTTCTGAGGAGGGGGAAGAAAAAAAAAAAAAGGAGAAATGGCACTGGGTGCACAAGTCTACCATTACTTTTGGTTTAAAGCTGGGAAAGATGTAAAACAAAATAGCTGGAAAACTTCAGGAGGACGGCTACTGAAGTATCAGATAGTCAGCACCTATTTCTGGATGTGATGACTTTTAGGGGGACTGTAGCTTGTGTTGAATTAGATTACACTTTACAGCTGAAAAAGCTGATCAAGGATCTTTTCTTAAATGTAAACATATTTTCCTTTGACAGTTTGTGAAATGAAATGTTTCCTCTTGGAAACAGTGAAACATTTTTTATTTTGAGGTTTTCCAAATGAAACTTTCCATTTTTGAAAATGCATATTTTGCTAAAATTGTATTTAAAACTAAATGTCTCGAAAAAGAGCATTAAATGAACTGAATTCTTCAAACAGTAGTGCTTAAAGGGGACTGAAACGTAAAAAGGTTGTGTCCCTGAAACATTCCTGTTTCCTGCTTCTTTTTGTCCAGAATTGAACCATGTTCCTCTGACTTTTTTTTAGAGTTGGGATAAACTGGGTGAAAACCCCCTATATTTTCCTACAGAGTAAAGGACATCAATAATGCTACAGAACATGAGTGGAGGTTAAGCTCTGCAAAGGTTGAGCAGAGACAGATGGCAGCAATAAGCCTTTCCACAGACTACTGCAAAAATAAAACCTGGCCACTCTTAGGTCATTTTGTTTGAGGAAACTGAAGTCAAACGGCTTGGAAAGATGATACGCTGTGTGTCATTGGCAGTAGGAGCACGCAGGAGTAGATAAGCAATGGGAAATATTCCCACAGAAGATGCTGTATCTGCTAGGGCTCTTTTCTCCCCACGAGCTAGGTGTTAATCAACAGCCAGTGGTGAAGGCTTGACTTTTGGGGGTTTCACATAGTTTGAAAACTTATTGTCTTTGTGAAGCTGACTTTGATTGCATACGTTCTTGATGTACGGTCCTTAGGGGAGGAGGGGAATGCAAAAGCTTCATGTTGTTTTTAGACCTACCAACTAAACAGAAGCTTTCTCCCAGATTTAACTGTGTATTCAGGTAGTTGGACCTGAGCAGACTTTGTCTTCTAATTAACTCTTGGTGGCAATAAAGAATATGAACAGAAAACTGGAGTTGCTAGTAAGTTATAGTATACTGCTTACAAACTTGCTGCACTAAGCGTACACTAATTCACTGCGTCTCATATGAATTCCCACTCTGCAGAAAAATAAAGCAAGGAGAGGGCACAGTGGCTCCCTTGAGATCACTGAAGAAAGTCAGAGACCAGCTCTGGGCTCCCACACCTACACTTTCTGCTTTTTAGCATATATATCATTACATGAGTACATTAGCCCAGTGTATCTCCTGCATCTGTCTACATTTTTAGCACAATTCAATCCCTAAGCTGTGTCGCCACTAAACAAACCAGGCATCTGATCCACATTCAAGGACCAGAAGGATTTTGCGGTGTCACTGAATCTGTCCTTCTCTGTGTCATGTAACCCAGTGACAAATCATGTCAGTGCCCGTCTCCAAGCTAGACAAGCTCTTACACATCTTAGGAGGTTGTCCCAGTCTCACAGAGCTCTCTTGTGATACCCGCTGAGGTACCTACACCGCCCCTGGTTGTGCTGTGTTACGGAATACAACTGTCCTGAGACCTTTATGGATAAAGTGATCAACTCAGTAGTTTTTACCAACCTTATCTGGGGATTTGGAGAGCATATTTATCAATGTTAAACGGAGATCAGAAGGTCCTTTTCGTCCCTTATGGTTTTGACATCATTTTTGAAAAGCCGGCTTTGTCCTGGATTGTATTGTATAACAATAAGAGTTGTTTCTTCCCATCCCACTTACACAATAGCTAAAAGACCACAACATGACAGTATCTATAAAATCAGTATCTTTCTAACTGTTATGAAGCAAAGAAGGTACTCAGTTCTATTAGTCCTCCCCCTACAGACTTGCTGTCCTTGCCTTAGTAACTTTTTATGCAGCTGAGGAACACAATGCATGAAGAAGTCACAACAGCTTGCTCAGCAAATCAGTCTGTCTGGTATTATTTGATATAAATATAGGTGAATCAGCCCCTGTGTAGAATGCATTGCATTTCATTTTTATTCAGTAATGTGAAAACAATTGTAAAACAACACGAAAATATCTGTTAGATGCCTAAAGGAGTACTGAAAAATGTCAGGGGAGTGGTGGTTTTAATAGCAACTTCATCTAGTATTTTATAGGTTTATAAATGAGGAGACTGCATATATTGTTTGTGTGTCTGCGTGTGTGTATGTGAACACTTACCTTCTTCCCCATACATCTAGTAGAAAAGCAGTGCAGTAGGATTCTAGAAATCGGTGGATTTAATTTTTAGCATGACCATTGCCCTGGGAGGTTGATTTTGATCAAATCCATTTTATTTCAGTGCACACCCCTCAAGTCTTTGATTAAGTTTCAACCTGATTAGGATTTAGATTACTGACAGTGTTGTTGAGTTGTTACAAACACCTGATCTAACTAGTTTAGCATAAAACCTGGAAGATGTTTATCTCTGTTTTCTGGGTCCAGTGGAGACCAGGCAGGGCCAGATTTGTCATTTGACCCTACATCATAGAATCACAGAATGGTTTAGGTTGGAAGGTACCTTGAAGATCATTGGATTCCACCCCCCCTGCCATGGGCAGGTTGCTCAAAGCCCCATCTAACCTGGCCTGGAACACCTCCAGGGATGGGGCATCCACAGCCTCTCTGGGCAACCTGTTCCAATGCCTTACTAGAATCCATTACTTATCAATCTGATGTTCCCGTCTCGGGTGTGCTCTGCAGCGCAGCTTTGGGCTGGAGCACAAACCAGTTCAAGTGGAGTGGACCTGAGCACGGCCAGGGAAATCCTCAGGAGTCAGTCTGCCTGGCTGTGCCATGACTGCTGGCTTGATATATGTGTCATATTTTTAGCGAGAACAGTTAGTGATAGACCAGGAAACCTGGGATGGTCCTGTAATTAATAGCTTGTGTTTACAATGGAAAATTAAGCACGATTAGTGTCCATTATTGTAGGAATATTGATGGTTCAAAACTGTTTTTCTCAGCAAAGGAATTAAATCACAGCGAGTTAGAAAGTTTGTGGTTAATTGACAGTGTGGCTTTCTCCAGCAGAAACCAAAGTCTCTTTTAATTGATGTCTTCTTTCCAGAGAAGAGCGTGGTCTCTCCTAACGCTTGGATCACAGACAGGTCCGAACCAGACCACCATGCAGCACGAATTTTGGCTGGTGGCTGATGTGAAAACAGACTCAAATCCAGATCTATAAATCCAGGAATAGGCCCCACCTCTGTCATTTGTCAAATTCTAGCAATTTTGGAGCGCACAAGTTCCAAAGCTTGTGAAATCCCACGATTTTCTCTAAAAGGCTTAACAGGAACCTGGAATTTAAACACTGCTCCAAGTATACGGACTAATGCAGGAGCAAACAGATTTCAGGAAGGCATCTCAGACTGATCCTCATTTCTCAGTCCTTATATTGACCTTCTTTGCAGCTTGCTCTCTGTAACGGAGGAGGAAAAGGAGGAATAAGAATATGTGGAAAACAGCAAGCACGTGGAGCATAGCCGCTCTCTCTGCAGGTCTCCAGCTGTTTCATGAAATAGTCTATCAAAAGGTTGTAAAAGGGATACTTCTGTCTCTGGTTCCCAAGTCACTGCTGGAGACCAACTGTTTCCAGTCTTACTTTATAACCTGCCTCCGGCCTGAAAATGAAAAAGAACTAGCTTTTTTCACATACCTATTCCTACGCTATTGCTTCGTTTAGAAAAACATTATAGTACATTAGATGTTTAATATTAGCACGGCATTAAATCACAGCTACAGAACTGAACCCACAGCAAATATTTTCCAGCCTGGGCAGTCAGGCCAGCAGCTTCGCTGAGCCTGCAGCTTGCCTGGTGGCCTCCCTGGCCACAGGTGGGACTGGTAAGGAGCACCACAAATACCAGCAGCGGGGAGCAAAGGGCAGGAGAAAGGCAATGGCAGAGGCAGCACAGAAACAGCCCTTCAGAAATTAAGTTAATTTCTTACGTGAGGTCGAGCTTGAGTATTACTTTCTTTCAGCCTCACACTTTGGAAATGTTACTGCTGGTTATACAAATTTTTTTTGCCAGACAAAAAAGGTGAAGAAAACACAGGAGGTAATCAGATGAGCTCTTCAGCTTTGATAACACAGGCCCCCCACCCTCAAGAGACCACGTGGGAGCAAAATGTCCCATACGTCTGTGGCCAGTACAGGACCCACACACAAAGACGAGTTTTAGCTAGGCTTCTGAATCCATACCTGACCAAGATGGAGTGGGACAGTTCGTGCTTCTCAAACTGTTTCATCCTGGCAGAGCTGGAGAAACACCATATCAAGCCTCACTCCACTGTGTCTACCTCACTAAAAGTTTGGGGAGAAGGAACCGCCTCCATTATATTCAGGTTTTCATTGCAACACAAAAGGACATAGATAATTACTTCAATTAGACTCTTTGGAAACTGATTGAGTCACTGGAGAAACTTTGGTAGGAAAGTATCGCTTAGATCCAACATGCACACACTGTGAATACAAATTACCAAATAGAAGTTTAAGCTCCATTTTAAGAGAAAATTCAGAGGGAACACCAGAGGTGTTGACTTCCACAGCAGCTTGAACAAAACTTCAGGCTGAATTGAACTGTCACGTAACGAAGTTCTTGCTAATGCACTTCATCGCCCACAG